>NC_091570.1:3993486-3995986 GCF_042767895.1 Penaeus vannamei | reverse complement strand
CCCTCCCTTCTTTCCCACCTTCCCTCTCTCCCATCTCAATCCGTTCCACTCCATTCCGAACTATCCCTTATATCCCGTCCCCGTCCCGTCCCCGTCCCGTCCCCCTGCCGTCCCC
The DNA here is from genome assembly GCF_042767895.1 of Penaeus vannamei. Classification (NCBI taxonomy): domain Eukaryota; kingdom Metazoa; phylum Arthropoda; class Malacostraca; order Decapoda; family Penaeidae; genus Penaeus; species Penaeus vannamei. Next base: position 3,995,871 of record NC_091570.1, on the reverse strand, counting down.
GTGCCGTCCCCGTCCCGTCCCCGTCCCGTCCCCGTCCCGTCCCCGTGCCGTCCCCGTCCCGTCCCCGTCCCGTCCCCGTCCCGTCCCCGTGCCGTCCCCGTCCCGTCCCCGTCCCGTCCCCGTCCCGTCCCCGTCCCGTCCCCGTCCCGTCCCGTCCCCGTCCCGTCCCCGTCCCCGTCCCGTCCCCGTCCCGTCCCCGTCCCGTCCCCGTCCCGTCCCCGTCCCGTCCCGTCCCGTCCCGTTTCATCCCGTCGTCATCGCCATCGTCATCAAAATCATCATCATCGCCATCATCATCATCGTCATTGTCATCGCCATCGCCATCATCGCCGTCATCGTCGCCGTCGTGATCCACAGCGACCCTCCCGCCGGCGTCTCTCCACGAGCAATTACCGCGCGACAAAGACCCGCCCGACGACCCTCCCCGACGCGGACGACCGGGAGGAGGAGGAGGAGTAAGAGGAGGAGGAGGAGGGAGAGGGAGAGGAGTTACAGGAGGGAGAGGGGGAGGAGGAGGAGGAGGAGGAGGAGGAGAGGGGGAGGGTGGAGGGAGGAGGGGGAGAGGAGAGAGGAGGGAGAGGGGGGAGAGGAGGAGGGAGAGGAGGAGGAGGGAGAGGGGGAGGAGGAGGAGGGAGTGGAGTTACAGGAGGGGGGAGGGAGAGGAGGAGGAGGGGGAGGGGGAGGGAGAGGGGGAGGGGGAGGGAGAGGGGAGGAGGGAGAGGGAGAGGATTTACAGGGAGGGGGAGGGAGAGGAGGAGGAGGAGGCAGAGGGAGAGGAGTTACAGGAGGGAGAGGGGGAGAGGGGGAAGAGGAGGAGGGAGTGGAGTTACAAGAGGGAGAGGGAGAGGATTTACAGGAGGGGGGAGGGAGAGGATTTACAGGAGGGGGAGAGAGAGGAAGAGGAGGAGGAGGAAGAAAATATCATAATCGAAAAAATATAGGAAATAAAGGAGGGGGGGAGAAGAGAAAGGAGTAAGAATGGGAAAAGGTTGAAGGAGGAGCAGAAGCAGAAGGAAGAAAAATGAGGAGTGTGTGTGTGTGTGGGGGGGAGGGGTTGTCACGTAAATAAAGTAGAGAAAGAGAAAGGGAGCGAGAGTGAGAGTGAGAGTGGAAGGGAGAGGGGGAGATGAGAGGATGGGGAAGGGGAGGAGAGGAGAGGAGAGGAGAGGAGGAGAGGGAGAGGAGAGGAGAGGAGAGGAGAGGAGAGAGAGGAGAGGAGAGGAGAGGGAGAGGAGAGGAGAGGAGAGGCGGAGGAGAGGAGAGGGGAGAGGAGAGGAGAGGAGAGGAGAGGAGAGAGAGAGAATCCAAGTGCCACCCAAGAACGCCCCCTCCCCACCACCCTCCGACCAACCTCCCCACCCCCCCAACCCCTTACCCTGACAAGCGCTCAACTCGGCAACGAACTCGCCCATCAAGAAAGGTGGAACGGGAGGTGGGGGGGGGGGGAGAGCTGCAGACTGACATCGGGGTGTTGGGAAGGGGGAGGGGGAGGGGGGAGGGGGGAGATGGGAGTTGCAGACTGCCATCGGGTGTTGGGAAGGGGGAAGGGGGAGGGGGGAAGGGGGGAGGGGAGTTGCAGACTGCCATCGGGTGTTGGGAAGGGGGAGGGGGAGGGGAGAGAGGGGAGGGGGGAGGGGAGAGAGGGGAGTTGCAGCCTGCCATCGGGAGTAACTGACGGCTCGGCATTCCAAATAGACTCGACGAGGGGACGGGGCGTCGCGTCGGCCGTCCGGGGAAGAGCACCGATGAGGGGAAAGGGGAGGGGAGTATGGCGAAAATGTGTAATATTTTCCACATCTTCCCTCTCTTGAAATTCATAACCATAATTCATACACAACCGCAAGAACAAACGCTGTGTCTGTCTGGATCTGTTTCCCTTTGCCTGCCTTTGCTTGCTTGCTTGCTTCCCCTCCCCCCTTTCTCTCTTCTTCCACTTCCTCTCCTCTCCCTCTCCCGCTCAATCTACCTCCCCTCTCCCCTCCCTCTTCCTCCCCTCTCTCCACTCTCTCCCCTCCCCTTCATCCCATCCCCCTTTCCTTCCCTCCACTCTGCCCCCTCCCTCCTCCACCCGTCCCCCTCTCCCTCCCTCCATCCGTCTCCCCCTCTCCCTCTCTCCCTACACCTGTCCCCCTCTCCTCTCCCTCTCACCTCCCCTCCCTCCCTCCCTCAACTCATTCCCCCTCCTCTCCCTCTCACCTCCCTCCCACCCTCCCTCAAACCATTCCCCCTCCTCTCCCCTTCACCTCCTCCCTCCCTCCATCAACCCGTCCCCCTCTCCCTCAACCCGTCCCCCCCTCAACCCATCCCCTCCCCTCTCACCTCCTCCCTCCCTCCCTCAACCCATTCCCCCTCCCTCTCCCCTCTCACCTCCTCCCTCCCTCCCTC
>NC_091570.1:3985986-3988486 GCF_042767895.1 Penaeus vannamei | reverse complement strand
AGGGAAAGGAAGAAGGGAGAGAGAAGGGGGAGGCAGAAAGGGGAGAGAGAGAAGGGAGAGGAAGAAGGGGGAGAGGCAGAAAAGAGAGAAGCAGAAAGGAGAGAGGCGGAGAGTAGAGAGGGCGAGGCGGAGCGACGGGCGGCCGCTTATGCAAACGAGGCCGGAAGAGCGGCACCGGAAGTTACCTGAGGCCGCCGCCGCCTCCGCCGCCGTCGCCTCCGCCTCCTCCGATCTTGTTTTGGGCCAAGCGCGACCGCGGCGGGCGATGAGTTATGGCCGCCCACGCTGGGGGTCACTCCACATTGCCCCTGACAGTGACTGATGCACGAATTAATAAGCGAGCTGGAGGGGGGCGAGGGGAGGGGAGGGAGGGAGGGTGGGAGGGAGAGAGGGAGGGAGGGAGGGGGGGGGGGGGGGAGGGAGGGAGGGGGAGAGAGAAATCAGCTGACTTGCCTAGACCTCTTAATCTTCCTCCTTTTTTCCACCCATCTTCCTCTCCATCGTTCGTTATTTGCCCTTGTCTACGCCTCTGCCTATCTCTCTCTCCCCCTTCCCTCCCTCCCTATAACATCACATTTACCCCCCACACTCCCCCTCCCCCTCCTCCCCTTCTCACCCTCCCCCCACCCTACCCCCACATCCCTCCACACCCACCCACCCTCCTCTACCCCCCACCCATCCCCTCCACAAACCCCTACCCCCCACCCCCAACCCATCTCACCCCCTTCCCCTACACCTCACCCCACTCCTCCCAACCCCTCCCAGCAAAGAGAAGGGAAACCAACCCCCTCCCTCACCCAAGAGGAGGGAAACCAACCCCCTCCCTCACCCAAGAGGAGGGAAACCAACCCCCTCCCTCACCCAAGAGGAGGGAAACCAACCCCCTCCCCCACCCACGAGGAGAAGGGAAACCAACCCCCTCCCTCACCCAAGAGGAGGGAAACCAACCCCCTCCCTCGCCCAAGAGGAGGGAAACCAACCCCCTCCCTCGCCCAAGAGGAGGGAATCCAATCCCCTGCCTCACCCAAGAGGAGGAGGGAAACCAACCCCCTCCCTCACCCAAGAGGAGGAGGGAAACCAACCCCCTCCCCCACCCACGAGGAGGGAAACCAACCCCCTCCCCCCCCCAAGACGATGGAAACCAACCCCCTCCCCCACCCAAGAGAAGGAGGGAAACCAACTCCCCCCCCAAGAGAAGGAAACCAACCCCCTCCCTCACCCAAGAGAAGGAAATCCAACCCCTCCCTCACCCAAGAGGAGGGAAACCAACCCCCTCCCTCACCCAAGAGGAGGGAAACCAACCCCCTCCCTCACCCACGAGGAGAAGGGAAACCAACCCCCTCCCTCACCCAAGAGGAGAAGGGAAACCAACCCCCTCCCTCACCCAAGAGGAGGAGGGAAACCAACCCCCTCCCCCACCCACGAGGAGGAGGAGGGAAACATCCGAGAGCGGCCGCAGTTCGCAGTTCCGGCCTATTAGAGCCCCGGCGCCGAGAGCTGGCCGGGTAAAACGAGATGTAAATGTATACGGTTTTTCTCCCATTAGCATACGCGGAGAGACCCAGACCCGGAGAGAGGGCAAGGGGAGCGGGAGGAAAACGGACGAGAAGGAGGGCACGAGGAGAGGGGGGAGAAGGAGGAGGAGGAAAACGGACGAGAAGGAGGGCACGAGGAGAGGGGCGAGGAGGAGGAGGAGAGGGAGAGGGAGAGGGAGAGGGAGAGCACGAGGGAGAGGGGCGAGGAGAGGAGGAGGAGGAGGGAGAGGAGGAGGAGGGAGGAGGAGGGGGAGGAGGAGGAGGAGGAGGAGAAGGAGAAGAAGGAGGTGAAGGAGAAGAAGAAAAAAAGAAGAAGAAGAGGGAGGAGAAGAAGGAGGAGGAGAGGGTGAAGAAGAGGAAGAAGAAGAAGAAAGAAGAGGAAAATGTTAGACGGAAGGGGGAACATAGGAGAGAAAAATGAAGAGGAGGAAGGGAGACAAAAGTCAGAGCAGAGGAATATAATAATGAAATGGAAGGGGGAATAGCAGAAGGAATAACGGACACTGCTGAAGAGGACATGGAATGTGAGATAGAAAGGGACAGACAGGAAAGGATACGAGAGAAGACAGAAGACAAATAAAAACAAAAGGAGAAGACGGAAAGAAGGGGAAACAGAAGGCATAGAAAGGGGAAGGAGGACATCTAAAAAAAGGAAGAATACGAAAGGAGGAAGGCAGAAAGATGGAAAAACGAACCGATGAAAGAAGTAGAAGCAACAGGAGGGATGGGCAAGGATGAAGGGCTGAAAACATATCGAGATAATAGGACTGGAAAGAAAAGGGGATAAACAAATGGAAAGAATAGGACCGGATAAGAAGAAACACGAGACAAGAAACACAATCCGCATAAAACATCCACAAGAGGAGAGAGCGATAAGGATATCCTAACGCACCGCATAAATCTTGGAAATAGAATCAAGCCAATAAACAAATAAAGACTATGTGCAAATCTATTAATAAAAAAAA
>NC_091570.1:3978486-3980986 GCF_042767895.1 Penaeus vannamei | reverse complement strand
CAAAAAATGGATGCATAACCAGTGCACAACTCCCCCCCCCCCCTCCCGTGTTACTTAGCTAAGAGTGATCAAATCTAAAAAAAGAAATAGAAAAAACATAAATCATAAAAGCAAATTTAAACTTGTCCGATCGAACAGAGTAAAAAAAAATAATAATAATAAAATAAAAAATAATAAAAAAACTTGCCAAAAAAGAAAAAAAAATCATAAAAGCAAATTGAAACTTGTCCGATCGAACAGAGTAAAAAAAAAATAAATAAATAAATAATAATAATATTAAAATAAATAATAAAAAAAAACTTGCCATATCAAAGCCGCATCACGCCTTCCAAGGTTTAAAATCGGACATCGATACCACATTTCACTCCGGAACTGCCGCCCCACCTCCGTAAGAAAACAACTTAGCATAGTGTGGGCGTATCGAGTGACATTCCACTCAAAACAACAACAACAGTTTAGCAAGACTGAGAAACAGCAACAACAACCGTTTAGTAAGACTGAGAAACCATTTTAGCAAGACTGAGAAACAACAACAACCGTTTAGTAAAACTGAGAAACAACATTTTAGCAAGACTGAGAAATAACAGTTTAGCAAGACTGAGAAACAACAACAGCAACAACAACATTTTAGAAAGACTGAGAAACAACAACAAAAACAACAGTGTAGCAAGACTGAGAAACAGCATAAACAACATTTTAGAAAGACTGAGAAACAACAACAACAACAACAGTTTATGAAGACTGAGGTGATGAATGGGGAAGGTAAACTGCTCCGCATAAGCACTTGTACATATTTGTTTCCAATTAAATCAAAAGTTATGTACGCGTTTGGTGTCATTGAGTTCAGTCAGGTGATTACGGAACCGTATACTAGTTAGCGAGAGGAGTGATTATTTTTTCTTTCTTTTTACTTATTGTAACTGCTATCATTATAATAGTTCGATTTTGAAAACTGTTTATAGAATATGTTGAGATTTAATCGAAATTACCATCAACGATTCCCATCAATACAAGAATCACGTGAACGAAAAACATAATTTCCTAGATTAAGCGTGTCCCCCCTTCAGCACAGCATAAAAGAAAATGGTCAAATGGGAACACGGTAGAAAAAGGTCTCGTTGTAGGGATGACTTAAACAGACTTGATTATTTCGTTTCTCGTTATTTTTCTCCCTTCTTCTTTTCTCTGTATGTTTCATTTACATTTCCTACTTATTCCCTGATTTCTCTCTCACTGCCCTAAATCGCTCAAGCATAATAATTCTCTCTTTAAACTACGATCTCCCTTTTCTTCTCCTCTCGCATCTGCCGCCCGTCCGCACTACTACTCTCTTCCACCTAGAACAAAACATTTTCAAAACCCTTTTTCCTCCCTTTCTTCCGTATCACAAACAAATTCGCTTCCCCCTTTGGTGCTTTAACAACCCTCCCTTTCTTCACACACACCTTACTCACTCAATTCCTCACCCACTTATTCACTTAACGCACCTAAATCATCAAACACTTCAAACACTTCAACCATACTACCTCTTTACCCTTCTTCCTCCTCTAATCCAAACATTAAACAATCACACAAAAACAAACTAAACAATTAACCACTCTCTTTTAAGAGAAAGTCAACAAATCAAACTTCCCCAAAAATATATACATTCATACAATAATAAATAACAACAATTATAAACAATAATAACAAATAATAATAATAATGATAAACCAAAAAACTACTGCTCAACACAATACAATCAACCTTTATTAAACCAACCCCACTAATACGCACACAAACACACACAGACACACATAAGACCCTCACAGCAGCTGGTGCAAAGTTCATGTTCTTGCTCCTGCACACTTGACCTTTGACCTTTTGGCTAATCCTCCCCTTACTGGATGAAATTAATTACACAGTGCGAGAGAAAAAAGTTCCTCCTGGAAGTAAGGAAGACGGGGCTGGATAATAATACAGGAAGAGGAATAAACAAGACGAAAGATCTGGAAGCAGGAAAAGAAAAAGTATACCGCATCGACCCAGGTGGCAAATCTTGCAATTTAAGAACAGATACAAAAAGCAGGAGGAATAATGAATAATAAAACAAAAATGATAATAGAAGGGGGTGAATAACAGGCAATGAAATACTATAGAATGGCAAAAAAAAAAAAAAAAAAAAAGGAAATCATAGTGCTAATGGGAAGGGATAACACTATGGTAATAGGAGGGATAATCAGAGAAAGTCAACAATAACCTAAAAAGATATGAGAAAAATAAAAAGCTAATAGCCAGGGTAAGATGAAAGAAAATAAATGTGTTAAAAGAAGGGATAATAGAATAATTTCAAAATAAAAAAATAATCAAACAAATAAACAGCTTTTGCCTTCCAATGCCCAGACCAACAAACACTTGATAAACCAAGGGAACCAAATATACACAAAGAAAATAGGATCAGGAGTGCATCAAATAAACAAACACCCAAAAGAGAGAGAAAAAGAGTGGGGAGGGAGGGAGG
>NC_091570.1:3938486-3973486 GCF_042767895.1 Penaeus vannamei | reverse complement strand
TAATAATGAAAAATGATACTAATAATTAGTAAGTTTTCTTCCCCTAACCAGAAAGTGATTGTCAAAATAATAAGAGAAAAAAAAAATTGGAAAGACAGGAATAGCAAAGATAAGAAAGGCAAATCACACCTATAATGGATAATGATGATCCATATGATTTCCATGACAGATATTTTACAGTACATCACCATCAACCTCATTATCCACATAAGAACAGCAAAACAATAGTGATCATTATAACAATATTAATAACACCCTTTACCAGCACTATAATTTCCACAATAGCAATATTAATAACAAAAACAACAACAAATGATGACAACGACAATGATGATGATAACAATAATAATGATAATAATATTTATCACTTGTAATAATAGTAATAATAACAATAATAATAAAATAATAATAACAATAATAATAACAACAAAAACTATACATAAAAATAATATTTAAAAAAAATAATAATGATAATAACAATAACTATCACTTATAATAAAAGTAATAATAACAATAATAGTAACAATAATAGTAACAACACCTATCAATAACAATAACAAAAAAAAATAATAATAATAAAATAATAATAATAATGAATACAATATTAATAACAATAATAAAAATAATAATAATAATAATAATAGTTGTTATAATAACAACAACAATAACAATATACATCTATGATCACAATGATAATGATAATAATAAAAATAATAGCTATAATAATAATAATAATAATAATAATAATAATGAAATTGATAACAATAATAATAATTATCATAATGATAATTACAATAACAATAACAATAAACAACAATAATGTTAACAATAACTTTAATTAAATATTATTATGATAATAATAATAATAACAATAATAATAATAATAACAATAATAATAATCATCATCATTAAAACATTATAATAATAATAATAATAAAAATAACAACATTAACAATAATAATAAAAAGTCATTCATTCTCCATCACTGTAATAAAAGAAAAGAAAAGAAAAGAAAAAAAAAATTACAAGCCCTCTTTACACTATGGCCAGCACATAGCATATCTGCCTGCATGTATATGATATTGTGCAGTGCATGTTAATGAAGCAACATCAGCTACAACACACACATGTAGCTACCAGTACCAGCTCTAAAGATCTCTCTCTTTTCGTGTTTTCATGCTGAGAACTGAAAAATGCCGTTTTTTAATGTTTTCATATTTCTAAAACCAAGGCAACCCTCCTTTCTCTGGATTCTGCAAAAGTTAATCTATTAATAACATCCTCCTTTCATAGACTATTTCAACTACAGTAACCTATTGTGTATTTTACAAAGGTAAATACTGATGGCAATATTAAAACCAAATGTTATTTCTTGCAGTAATTAACATTTTTCTCTCATTAACCCAGTGACAGTGGGTGTTTCACATAAGCTACAGTTGACAATACATAATCAACTGAAAAATTAGAAGCACAGGGAACATACAATTCAGACAACATATATGTGACTGTGGCTAAGAAGGGGGCTTCTGCAATCATGGCAATATGTGTGAACAACTTAGAGCAGGTTCAACACGTGTGGCATGGATGTAGTTGGCACCCAGAAAGGAGTCTGGTCATGCCATGGCATGTACATACATGACATCCATCAGCACGATGTTAATTTATAGTATTTCATCGAAGTGGAAAATATTTGATCTGATTGTGGTTTACATAATACAACTATTCATTTCACACACCCATTATACTTGTCATCTTTTTTGTTCATTAAACTACCTGACAGGAAAAAAAGAAATTGCATTTACGTAAAAAGTTGGAATGTATCTTCCAAGCTCCTCGAAATAGATGCTTATCAGCATAGGCCTACCACCCTAACCTCAGACATATCTCTTTGTCATGCCTCTATGGATCTTTTACAAAGTACTTATGAATCACTTGCTACAACTTACTGGAAGGACATGGTTTCATACTGGGTGTTTCTCAACATTATCATATGATAACCATTGATAATAATAACCATCCACAAATATCTTTCGTACATAAAGTAATATAACTGTTCGGCACTGCTACAAAAGGGCCAACACACTGATGCAGCTGCATGGCCAGAAGTAGGGTACTGGTTTGTTTGTGTGTCCTTAATTAATAAAATTTTCATGGTCAACCTACTGGCCCGGGTGGCAAAAATTCATGCCGTGTCCACTGTAATTTTGGTTTCCTCTGAGATGACTCCTCAAGTGATTAGTCACCAAAGAGTTGATGATTAAGCCTGCCTATCTATCATATATGACTGCATTATAAAACTTACTAAACCTATCAAACATAAAAGAAAACTGTGCGGTATGCGACGACTGCAACTAGGTCATTCCTCTGGCTAAAGACCCATTATCCCCAATTTTCCCCATTACTGTGAGGCATCTGTATCATGCAACATAAGCAAATCATGAAAGCAATGATGATCAATTTCAAATGATTCACAATGGTTACTTGGTAAAGTTACTGTTTCATTAACCTTATAAATCAATTAATTTTATTTTCAATTTGAATAAGTGTCTTAAAATAAACACAGCTAAGACATGGAGGTTCTGTTGATTAGTGCAAGGCTAGTTGTGGGAGTGTGGGCCATAACCAAAAAAAAGATGATTTTTTACAGTATAGACTAAGTCCCAAACTCCACATCGCAAAATTTATTAGACAATCTAAGCTGTCATGATTGGGTGTGCCTTTCCATTCATGCCAAAGGGGAAGGTTGATGGGGGGCTCCCAATACCCCATGTCAAACATGGTCATCATCTTGGTATGCGCAGAAAGATAAGAGCTGAAACTTGGAAGCACTGAGTGCACTTGGCCTGTGAACGCTACTTTCTGCAATTCTTTTATTTGTAGCATTACAGATTGTCTGCTAATTATTTCTTGCACTGACAACTGCTATTTTTTGTTCCCTACAAAAATACCACTGTCAGTTTGCCCTAGTTTAGTGGATCCATACCATAAAGATTAACCAGAAAATTCCCCCGAGATCCAACTGATGGGTCCACTGAAAATCTTGTAAGCGTTAGTTATACTTGGACTAATATCAATCTTTCTACTCACAATTTAGTCGTTAGGTACCAGTTACTACAACTCATCCCAATCAAGGGTACAAGAGCTCAAGCAAAGACAATCATCCCTTTACCAAGTATATCTAAAGCCCTACCAGGCAACTCATCATTATACAAGGAACAAGTCCAGGTTTCATCTTACAAGAATAAACAATATGGTTTGTTGCCCCTCAGCTAGAGTGAGACTATAGAAACTGCTCGACACTATGCCACTATATTCTCTGACTCTGAATGTAGGCCATTTACCAATTATCAGAAAACGTTTATGAGTAGATTTGGACAGAACACAGTCAATATTAATATGAGATAAGAAACTTGAAATCCATTCAAAGGGTCTGCTAAACATTTACTTATCACCCACAAAATATATAAAATATTGCAACAATAAAATTAATCTTTTCAGACATTTCATCACAAACAGATAACAAAGAGGCTATTTAAATACAAATCATAACATTCTAACATGCTACTCATGTGTTCCAAGGCAGATGCTTTAAAAAATCAAAATCAACATACAGTGATTTACTGTGATGTCATTTCAGTAATGTTTTACTGCATGACAATCAGACTTTCATGATTAATAGTATAAATATGAATTGATTAAATCTGTGACACATTTAATTCATGACATTTTCTGCACAATTGAAAATAAAGGATATGATATGGAAATATGCCACTCACAGCTCTCTTAAATTTTATCCTTCACATTTACAGACATGTTTTTGTTGAAACTTGTATGCATTTGTCTACAAAGGAGGAAACAACTGGGAAAAATAATCAAATTTCTCTATTCATGATAACCAATGAATACTACTTTTAAATCAACCGGCTAATCTTAAGTAATGAATGTTTCATACTGCTTATTGTCTGAGGTATCAAGCAGTTCAGCTATCTGAGGTATATCTGAGCTGTGTATGATTGCTGCCGCTAATTCTTTACAGTCCCTAACTCCACATCACAAAACTTAACCCACTAGCAACAGTAAATTTTCAAGCCGAAAATAATATTTTCCAGGTGGCTTCAAAATCGGTGCGCAGGCGAGTCCGGGAACCTGCTAGCGCACCACCCACCACGGGCGACAGTATCAGAGCACAAGCTCGGATCTAGTTTCGCACCAGCAGAACGCCTGGTAATATTTACTTTTCTGGGTGTCTCATATGTGTGACACCCATCGTAAGTAGGTTAATTCAACAATTAAACTGCCCCAACTGGGCGTACTCTTAGGACACTGCACAAGGGGGGGATGATGGGGGGGTTCTGCCCACAACATCCCCAGGGAACATTTTCTACAACCAAATATGCTAAAAAAGACACGAGCTGAACCTCGGGAGCACTGAATGGACCTTGGTTGCAAGCGACACTTTCCGTAATTTTTTCCTTTCAATTGTGGCTTTACTGTTTGTATCTACTGATTATTTCTTGTACCAAGGATTACAATTTTTAGGCCTCTAAAGGAATATCATCATCAGTTTGCCCTAGCCTAGTGCATCCATACCATAAAGATTAACTGAAAAATGAACACCAGATATTTTCTGACCACATCCAGGTATATAAAAAATTCTAAACCTGCCCAAACTATATGGAACCAGTCACAGATCTGTCTTCCCAAAATGTATATGTAGGATATTTGCACTTTTCAAAAGCAAAACTATGCAAAAATCACTTGACAGACATAATACCAGTTATGACATTTTTAACATTTGCAAAAATATGAGCATAAAAATTTTTCAGAATATGCTGACCTATTATACCATATAAAGTTTACTTCATAACATTATACCATATTTCATGTGCTATGCAAGTTCAAAACTAATGTTGGCCTTATTCTTTGTGATAGAAAAACGGCATTGCTGAAATCAATCCCATAAATTCTGATTCCGCAGCCGTGAACCTCCCTTGACCCCCATCTACTAAGGAATTACTATCATTACTTTCACCATCAGCTGTGCATGGTGTGGAATGGCAATGCAGTCAGACCAATAACAATTGCTGATAAATCATTTTTCAATATCACTTTAACATCCTTTATATGATAATAATGTCTTCAGAATTTAAGACCACTTCACATCTCAATATTTCTCTATATTTCATTGATGCAACATGAAAAAATGGGAAAAAATATGCAAAAAATACAATAGAGGTAATGATATATAATTTTCAATATTGACATCACCTTCGTCACTTCCATTTCATTATAATGTTCACCGTACGAGACAACTGACATCACAATCAACATGAGAAAAATTATATCCACAAAAGAACAAATTTTGTTGACATTTTTTTCCTTTCAAGAAAATATTTACGAAAAATTGTTTGGCACAACAACACAAACAAACCACTAACGAACAGCACCATCCAGTAATACAATAACAAAAACAAAATAACGACAAAACACAAACAATCAACAAACGCAAATTGATATTATTTAAATGAGGACGTAAAAATACCAAAACAAAAGATGGTTCCTCACACTTCCAACTCTTTCTTTCGCGTATTTACGACTTCTGGTGATATCAGAGGTTTGTGAGGAGGACACACGGTCTTCCTCCTCCTCCGGGATCACAGAAAGGAAAAACAAGACGGTAAAACGAACGAGGTAAAATTAAAAAGGTAAAAACATAAACAAAAACATTCCGCCATCATAGCATCGCGCGCACTTCTACAAATCGATATTTAACCTCCTCACAGGCACCTTTCGGACACTCTCAGCCATCTGATATTTTTGAGACACTCTCCGCTTTTTAAATCACGTCATGACTTACATTCTGCGCTCGAAATAGGTAGAGTTTTTCCCAAATAAAATCCAGACTGAAGACTCTATCCTCCTTCTCACAACAACAAGCGTGGCAGCTCCAAAGAGTGTTGTCTCGAAGTCTCTCATTGGCTCAAACGGTGACGGAATTGTGACGTCATAAGATTTCTTGTTACGAGGAATGTGATTGGTCAAGGATTTTTTTGGCGCGCGAAAATTTCGAATATTTTATAAAGGGATTATTTATATAAGTTCCTTTTCTTGACTTTGAGATTTGTTATTTGAGATTTTTAATTGTAATAAGTAAAATAAAGAGGCAGGAAGGGAAATACAAAGAGGTTATAAGAGAAAATTATTGAGAAATAGACAAATGGACAAAAACAGACTAATAGAGAGAGTGTGTGTAATACATCATATCAATATCAGGACTGAAGTACTTTTTCTATTACCACTATTTAAATGTATATTTCGTTGTCATACATTCCTAATTATACACATCTTATTAAACGCAATCAGCTGTTGGCTTATACTGTGCACTGAGTAATGTCAGCATGTAAGACGTTAATGCCATTAGAAATAATAGGAGCCATTCTGTATGATTCGCTTATAATTCTAATAGTTTCCCTGAAAATATTTATGCCAATCTCAGCTTTATCTGCTGCCATTTCTACTGAATAATTTGAGACTTGTTGCTTCTTGAGAGATCCCTTCTTCAGAGAACTTATTATCAACCATAATCAGTTATCAATTATTATCAACCTGTTTCACAATGTTATGTTTTTACCTTAAGTATATTCAGCAATTTTATTAATAGCATAAGCATTATCGTCAATGTAGCAATGTTGTCCATAGTCATTTGTTTTTTCAAAAATATATAATTTTTGCAATCAGTTTCTGCGATCATACAGTTTTATACATACGTTAATTTTGTTTTCATATCTCTTATATATTCTTCCTGATCTGCACATTTTGCACTATGCAGATATAGAGCGAGAAAATATGACTAATAACGATAAACCTTAATACCTACAACCTAGCTGATATATAATATGATTTACACCACAGTGATGTAAGGACCAAGTATTACTATCATTATTTCTCTGATGTTCTTTGGCTTACTCTAAAGAAGTCACTAATTATTGCCAGTACAATTGGTTTAAACACTTTTAATAATATATATATATGTTTTACATATATATTGCTTTCTCTGGTGACTTTAGCTAACGTTTATCTTTATTATATTCCTATCACTGTGCTTATGTCACGACTCTCATAATTATATGAAGTTTGTGGATAAAGATTATGGTTTTATCCAGTGCCAATTCTAGCTTTTCCTTGGCAGTGATCTTCCATAGCTCTACGATACAATTACGATAATTACCGCTGTCGTAATAACGGTTCCGTGGTGTTGGGAAATGATACGAAATGGAGGTCATTGACATTTTCAAAACATTTATTTTTCTTTTTTTTCTTTTTTTCATTTTCATCTTATTGGGTCTATGTATAATGGATATATCAATACATTTGATATTTGAATGAATTTCCCTCATGACGCAATATGTTTACCAAATAATGTTTAACACATAAAATCTCATAAACTAAATTAATCTTCGTTTAAATCCAGTAATGCATGTCAGTAGAATTAAAGTTTACAAATAAATAATAAAAACAACCACAAACAGGTGTGAGGAACACCTGCTGAACTTTCCCGAATAATGAATAGTTTTATTCCCACCAACCTTATCATTATTATCTAAGATTGCTGTGATTAACCTTACCGCGTAACCTTAACATCAAATGAAATAACGATTTTTTTTTTGTAATGGGGAACTGATAATTATGATAACGAAATAAATTGTAAATATGATGATGATGTTATTAGAGACTATCAGTTCATTCTCGATGTTGACGTTGATAATGAATTTAATATCGTAACTGCGAACAGTAGTGATAATAACAGTAATTGAATATCCAAAAAGTTCATCGTCATAGGTATTGTCAATGTATATGGTGATATAACAACATTATAACAAAAATGAAATAATCATTACAACTGTATTCTTGTTGATATGTTCTTGATGTTATTGTTTTGTCATTATGATCAACATATATTTTTTGTCACAACTATTATTGTTTGTTATAATTCCTATTTTTCGATCATAATCAACATCGCCATTTTGATTTTCGTTGGTTTTACTTTTTGAAAATAGGATCGTTACAATGGTGACGCTAAAAATCTTATCAGTGATGATAATGATAATCATTGTCTTCATTATAAATCACCACTATAATCAGTATCACTCTCGCAATCATAATCACTATCCTTATCATCTTATTCATCGCAATATCATAAGACGAAGTACCATATCTTATAATCATTATCACCATCACAACCATCACCATTATTATTATCGTTATAATATTGCCACAAACTATATCGTCGCAACACCTGATTTAGGAAACAATGCAACTTAACCTATCCCCAAACACCACATTATTTACAATCTTTATTACATACAACCATTATTATTCATTTTGTATATCGTCTTCGAAAATATTTACATAGACAAACGTTTGGATATTAATGGTAACCGGCAACCGAGGACAGCATTTTCCCACGCTTAGCTTGTAATTAACACAAGATCCATAGAATACATGTCCTGAGGGAATGTATTGTGCCTACCTACAGTGTGTTCTACTGTGTATAATATGGCAACATGTAGATTTACAGACTATTTCTAACGAGCTATGAGATATAATACAAGTATATCTTTGTAATATTACTGGCGCGACCACGTGGGTATGAACATCCGTTGGCCACGTATTGTATGAATCTTATGCCAGTGATTTTCCAGCTTTTCGCTTCATTTACCTACAGGTGGATGTATTTTGCCAATTACTTCCGTTATTTTTATATGAAGGTCCCGGCAAGACAGAGCTTTCTTTGTGTAAACAACAGGTGTTTTGTAATTATGATTTTTACTGTGTACGTTGTTCTGTTAAATATTTTGTTGTCTATGCTATCGTCACGTACAGTCGTATCCTCATCTATCAAATTTTATCAAGTATAGATTTAATAAACGCGCATACGTACATGCATAGACAAAAACGCATACACGCACACGCGCACACGACACACACACACACACACACACACACACACACACACACACACACACACACACACACACACACACACACACACACACACACGCACGCACGCACACACACACACACACACACACACACACACACACACACACACACACACACACACACACACACACACAAACTCACTCACTCAATCACTCACACACACACATAACAAACCATACCACAAATCTAGCATCCGCGCTGGCCACGTGTAAGCAACCACGTGCTTCTCTCGTGCGCTTTTTGAAAAACCGGACACCTTTCCGGCTCTGCGCTCGGCTTGTCTGTTACAACGGCTCGGAACACAACAGGTATGACGTTGTTTTTTTTGTCATGTTGAAAGGTACCAGCGTGGTCTCTGTGCTGTTATGGTGAAAGGTGGACCATTCATTTTGGATTTTCGATTTATTTTTAAAAGGTTTTGGTGGATTATTTATTTTTTTCTTGGTTATTTGAGTGAATGAAAAGGCTGGTGAAAGGTGGACCATTCATTTTGGATTTTCGATGTATTTTTAATAGGTTTTGGTGATTTTTTTTCTTGGTTATTTGAGTGAATGAAAAGGCGAGTGATTTCCAAATAGATTAAGCACGGGCAATAGAATACTATTGAATTTTGTCAGATATTCACTTAGATCTTTCAACTATGTAATATATGATAGGTATTTTATTTTAATTTCATTTATGAATATTCAAATTTTCCTCGATTCGAAAGAGATAATCACTAGAAATGAAAGAAATAAAGAAAATAATGACGCAGACGAAATTAGAAATTATTTGAAATAGTCCATGATCCTATTTGAAGAATGAAAATGAAAAAAAAAAACACAAGGAACTCTGAAATAGTTTTTTGTTCATATGGGCAGAGCATGGACCTTGGCACGTGTATATTTATTATTCTAGTACACAGTTGCATTCATTTTACGTTCATTTTATACACAATTTTATTTACTAATGATTAATTTTACAAACAATAATTATTATGGTGACTCTACATCCCATTGAGGACATGGACGCCTCAAAATTTATTTCACGTGACTGCGGAGTTGAAGTCGCGTCATCTTTATTTTTTTAAATGGTGACATAACATGAATATTAAAGAATAATACACTTACACGCATTCTCACCCTATTATCATTATTACCATCATTATCATTACTATTATCATCATCATCATTATTACTATCATCGTCATCACTCTTCTGCACTGAAGTAGTTTATGCATATTCTTTATTTACACGACTATCCGGGAGGGAAGTAAAGGGGGGGGGGGGGAGAGAGAGAGAAGAAGGGGGGAAATGAAGGAGACGTAAAGAAGAAAGGGAAAATGGAAAGAGGAAGGGGGGAAAAGGGCTTAAAGAGGAAAGAGGAGGAAGGGAAAGGGAGAAAAAAAGAAAAGGCAGATAGAGAAAGATATAATAAAGAGAACTTAAAAGAAGAAAGTGGGGGGACCTTTTTGACTTAGAAAGATTTATTGAGATAAAATCGTACACCACAAAAGAATGAGGTAAATGAGAGAAAAAGAGGGGGTGGGGTAGGGAGGGGATAAGGAAGGGCAAATATAGGGAATAAAGTCGACGGGAAGAAGGGAAAAGGAAAGGGAAAGGTAGAGGGTAAGTAAAAGAATAGAAGCAGGGCGAAAGAGGGAGAGGAGGGGAAAAAGTACCTCTTATTTCTTTTTATCTATCTATCTATTTATTTAATTATTTATTCATTATCATTTTCTGTTCCGTGCAGTTAGCTGGGTTCCGCTATTCAATGTCATATTTTAAAATATATAGTATGATTTACTGGCTTGGAAAGTTCGTATAGTTTGATATAACGAAATTTGTTTCAACATGCTCTCGTGTTTTTATTGTTAGGAATATTATTAAGATGAATTAGAGTCATGCACCATATGACATTCATGTGAATTTAAGCTTTGAATTATATGAGTGTCTTCTTTTTTTTCCTGCAGGTTACTCTCCCGTACAACATAAAAGTACTGAAGACTATCTGATTTTCTCTAACAAAACATATATCGTTAATTAAACACACACACACACACACACACACAATATGACTTTCGTTTCATCTCTCTCAACCCATTCTACATAAAGGTCATACTGTCGTTTATTATTATAATCCTTATTATAAACACTATAATCATCCTCATCCTCATCCTCACAATTATCATTATTTTATTTATTCATAAGTAATAACATACGAACAGTATATAGCAATGTCCTTCGTCTGATGAATAACAAATCGACAAATGACACTTACTTTGCTGATACTGAACAAAGCAGATGTATGCTTATTCTGTCGAGCAAGATTTCAAAATCAGTTGCTTCTCTCTCTCTCTCTCTCTCTCTCTCTCTCTCTCTCTCCCTCCCCCCTCTTTCTTTCTTTCTTCTCTCTCTCTCTCTCTCTCTCTCTCTCTCTCTCTCTCTCTCTCTCTCTCTCTCTCTTTAGGTTGGTTTGACGAAGACCGCTCCATCTCTCTTTCATGAAATAGGGATTACTTATCAAAGCAAATTGGTAAAGTAATTCGGAGAACTTGTAGCACGATATCTAGGTTGAAATGTTCAAGACCGTTATAGTGCATAATGTATTTAATAGAAAATGATGGCGGATATGTGGATGATATAGAATATATGTAAAAATAGCATAGTAAAGAGAAAACGTAATTATTCATTTTCAAAAATTGATGGAAATGTCGAATCAGGTTTTTACCGCTGCAGAAGCTATAAGCACAAACAGAATGGAAATGTATTATAAATATATCTGTACGTTGAGTTTTGTGTTATTGAGCTATGGTGAAAATGGTCAACTTACACTTGTCTTTTTCTTTGTTACACTCATAATCGTTCATGAACTTGCAGCATGAAAATATTAACAAACATATAGCAGGGAATAAAATAGCACTCATTATTCTTTTATGGAAAAATACTGGCATGCATACATATATACGTACGTATATATATACACACATGTATATGTGTATATATATTAATATATATATATACAAATATATATGTCATATGCATATGTATGTGTGATGAAAGACTACTCTTCGAAGATGATAAGCAGATAAAATGCATGCCTGGAATTAGAAAACTTTCCAGCATTCCCCTTTTAAGGCCAAAGAAACGATGACACCGGTGAAAAAAAAAACATGGGTTCCATCAATTCGCAGGTAGCTATCTTAAGCAGCTCTTGTCTTATGACCAGCAAAGCCAATGAAACCGCCCAAGCACCTCAAAAAGAAAATAAAGAAAAAACACAAAGACGAGGGTGAGACAAAACCTAAGGATTTGAAAAGAGCAGATTGTCCGACGCCTTCACGGGGGTGGGGGTGCCAAGTATTTTTTTTTTCTTTTTAATAAACCAAAATGACAACGAAATATTTCTTTCCGTTCTGAAGCGAGTGGAAAAAAAACTACCCGAGAACTGTAACGGGGAATGAGTGGCTTTGTAACTGGTTAATGTAATGGCCACCGAAGTATGTACAGTTAAACCCTGCACGAGACTGAGTTAGGGTGAGTGAAGCAACAAGACCGACACGACACGAATTGGAGAAGCTGCTGTGAGTCCCCGAACTTCTCGTTGGTGACGCTGATCCCCCATTAGTAACAGGAGGGTCTTGATTGATGATTAAAAAAGGGAAGGGGGGCTGAAAGTACGCTGATGTGAGATCTAAAAAAATGAGTGTGTTGCATCCGTGTGCATGTCAGAATACGAGTTCGTGTGTTAGTAAAAGTCTCTTTCATTCTCTTTGCCTGCCTGTCTCACTCTCTCCTTCAGACAGTCAGAGAAAGAGTGAAATCTTGCTCTGGGTACAATGCTGCATCTTGTTCGATAAGAGGCATAGCGAATAGCCTGAGATCCCCGTGAGAAGTGGCGTGGAGGGGGAGACCTGGGAGCGACTCCTTCCCGGCTCCCAAGCTTTCCAATCCCAGGACAAAAGGGTCCTTTGTGGCTGACATGAGGCGGGCTGCGGGATTGGCGCGACAGAGTGGTAGTTTGTCTTGCACTGAACGAGCTGGCTTAACACAAACGCCCCTCGTTGCTCACTAATTCATTTCACATTCCAAAGCTCTTAAAAATTGAATTACAATATACAAGACAAATGATATATACTGTCAACAACGTTGATGTATGAAACGGATTCGTAATAGACAATACAAATAATATATACTGACAACAACAATGATATTGAAATCTTTGAACTTGAAGCCCTACACGGCTTACTATGAAAATTGAAAGGAGGGCATTTCACATCTGTCAGTGTTGGAGCGACTCTGACAGATTTATGTGTGCGTGTGTGTGTGTGTGTGTGTGTGTGCTATGGGAGGGTCGAATGAGAAGGGGTGGGGGAGAGATCTAGCAGAAACGGAGAGAAAAAAAATTGGGTTATCAGCGAGTCAGTGTCTCAGTAACAGAGTCACGCCAGTTTGTGAGTAGACGCTGAGGTGGGCACTGGCCATAGCAAGAGAGTGCAACAGTTATCAAACAATTTAGAAGACTAATTTGTGCCCTCGGGAAGCAACCAGAACAATTATAGTGTGACGTCAGAAAATCAGTCTAAAACACCAGTTGAAGTCACTCGTATACTCTGTAATTGATAGATGCATTGCTGAGTATGACCGCAGGTAAAGCAAAAGCACTGATTTTTTTTCAGTCTCTCCCAGACCTTTGATATCACTTCAAAACAGTTCATTGACGAAGAAAATTAGCAATGTTTGCCAGCCATTCCAACACGAGCATTGATTCAGTGCTTTTGGCTTACCAGGTACATTCAGCAAAAGGTTTCATAGAGCAGATGCTTGGGGACCTAATAGTAATGAACAACTACCTCAACCATTTCCCTATTGCCTTATCTGCGGTTATGATAATATTACTAACCGTCCATGTTAACACTTCTGGCAAATAAATATTTTTTTATGTTCTGAAACGAGTGGAAAAACTACTTGAGAACTACAATTCAATTGGGATAAGCGTTAAACCATTAAAGTGGTTATGGTTAACCATTTGATCTAGATAGGGCGTTACCATAGTTTTCCAGGCTAGTGCACCCTGGGCTTCCAGGTGGATTCCTAGCACCCCCCCCCACCGACTCCCTCATGCGAACACGTGCTACAAATTGAAAACAAGATTAAACTCAAAGATGCATTTCGGAAATAAAACTTAATTTATTTAACCAATATATTTAGCAGCTTTGTAAAAAAAGAAAAATCTACACAAGTTTTTCCTAACCTTTTTTTGCGATCCTATATAGCGTCTCAACCTGAACTAGCGACCCCTAAATGTGTGAACATGCAGTAATGAATCAAATTTTCATGTTAGTTATACAATTCTTATGGGCTTACATTACTTACACAATGAATTTCAATAAATATGAAACGGGGAAGAAAAATGTTAAAGTAACATTTACTTCCACTTGCATATCTGGTCACAAAAATCATGTTTTTCTTCAGTGGCTAGCAATACAGCAACACCCAGAATAAGCTTCGCCTGTCTCATCTGGGTCGCGACCATGGACTTGGGAACCGCTGGTCTATATGAATTGGTGGATGATTAAGCCAGTTCAGTTAAGTTAGATTCGCGGAGTCTAGCTTCGCCCGAGCCCTTTCTCTAGAGCGGCCCGGCCTATATCAGCTGTTTCTAGTTGACTCGTGTGTTTTCTTTGTATTGTATGCTTATCGTGGTGGCTGGATTGCAAATAAGTGATCTAGCTGCCACTTTGTAAGCATGTAGCATACCTTTTATGCCAGCCCGGCGGTTGTGATGGGCGGTCCCTGTCACAGAGACTGCGCAATGCTTACATTCCCTGACAACCCACGTCATCAAGAATTTCTCAAGCGCATGGATAACCTAGGCTTAACCTGCGTATTATGAATGATTAAGTCGATCTAAGAAATCGTCGCTACTCCATTTTTAAATGTAAATGATACGTACTAACGATGCCTTCTCATGAAATTATGATTTAGTTATTGGAAGGAGAAAAATTTGCTTATACAGTTTGTATTGTTTTCAAATCATATATGCAGATTTGAATATTTTTTCTTTGTTTACATTATGTTTAAAATTTCGAAGAAAATTTTGAATTTGTCATTGATCTTTGAATAGCTTAATAATTTACATTCATATATAATAATCATAGTTTTAATTGTTAGCCAATAAAGTTCAAGAGTAATATTTGTGATAACATCAGTATGGTACCTCAGTTTGTCACTAGTGCTCACACCTCACTCATTTTCCATTAAATTGTACCGTAACTAGTGATGATGGAACTGTAGCAACGATAAAAATGAATACATAAATATAATGCTTGAAGATCAGAAAGGTGCTACATAAAGGAATTAATGATACACCACAATAGTTGGTCAGTATAGACTGATTCATCCAATAGTACAGCTTTTTTATTATTAGTCTCTTGATTTTTCTGGCCTAAATTACACCTATTTTGTTCTGTTTATAGCTTCTAAATGCCGTTAGAGTAGCTCACCCCCCCCCCCACCTCAGCTGATTGTGTTCGTTATCAATGCCCTTGCCTCCCCCCCCCCCCCTAAAAAGAAGGAAAAATATGAAATGACGAAACTAGACTGAGAATCACGAAACGTTATTTTCCAAAAGAAGGAAAGACAAATCTGTGTAAATATTTTAAAGCCAAACGGATACCCGTCCCAATGGAACTACCAACGGATGAAGATTTAAATTTTGAAAGTTTGACTGTACTTCATGAATTTCCGCGAACTTTGCAACATTCAGGGCACTTTGTAAGAAATTAAGATATATTTGGAAATAGCACCTAACACCAATTTCCAGGAGCAAATTGTTATTTTCTGAAACCTCATGTCGTGTTTCGATCTAATCTAACACTCCGTCCCATCGTGGGGGGGGGGGGGGTGATAAGGATTAGAGAAATTGAGGACTAAAAGCGAATGATCGAAGCATAACTTGAAGTAATTTTGTTATTGTAAATCGTAAATAAGGATCTTCGCCCCCTAAACCTCCTTTCAGGGGGGGTGTTGACCCCTACCTCCCGCCCGGTCTACCAAATCTTCTAGTATATTCCGGCAGGATAGAGTCAGGTTAACTACTCTTTGGTGACATACACTGATGGTATATATATCTGCCCTCTATCATTAAAAGCTGCCACCCTCCAACTCCCGCAATGAAACCTTCACCTCGTAAAATCTGATAGGATAGAGCCCGTGAAAATTATCTTGACCTCGCACCATTTATTTCTCAGCTTGACCAATTTATCCGCGATGGCAAGTCTGAGAATCGTCAAAATTCTCGTCGTTTCTGTCGGCGGGAATCGCGACCACTCTCCACCGCTCCTTTTCGTTATTGTCATTATACGTTGCTTATGATAATAATAATAATGATGATGATAATAATGATAATAAAAATAACAATAATCAAAATAAGAATGATTATGATCATAATAAAAACAGAAATAATGATATTGGTGGCAGTAACAGCAATAGTAGTAGTAGTTACAGTAGTCCACTAATAATAATGATAATGATACTGATGATAATAATAATGATGATGATGATGTAGTAATAGTAATGATAATAATGATACTGATGATAATAATAATAATGATGATGATGATGTAGTCCACTAATGATATTGATAATGATAATGATGATGATAATATTAATAATAATGATGATGATAACAATAATAGTAATTATAAACAGAATGAAAAAATAATGATAATAATAATTGTCACATCACGAGCAATACAATCCCCATTGGCTCGTCCGATTCGCTACAATTTTGTCCGATTATTCTGTGGCTTCCTTCGATTTCGCGCCATTTTCTCCCTTCGCTGGACGAGTGCATATCAAGTGGCAACCGGAAATGTTGAATTTTACGTCCTCTCTACAACCCTTATTATCAGTTTGAGAAGAAAGTGGTCTAGAAGGAAAGTGTCTTAGAATGTTACGGTCTAATGGATGGCGGTCAAATTTTTTCAGTGAAGTAATGATGATTTTAATGTACAATCTTGTTAATTTCATAGCATTTCGATGTCATTTCGATAGAAACATATAAATTATGTATAAATATAAATATAAAGTCTCTCCTTAAACACCCTCAAACCTCGGATTTTCTAAACTTTCTAAAGGTTGTACGGCACCGAGTGAAACAGCTGTTAGGGACTTGGCAAATTTACTCGAGATTTCATGAAAGTAAAAGCGTTTTAAAAAGGGGAGCGCTTGGGCAAGAATTCTTGCCGATAGGCCAAGAACTGTACCGGTCCCTGCTTAAAACGCCTTAAATTCACTGTGGAGCGCTCGCACGCAAGCAAGCACACACACACACACACACACACACACACACACACACACACACACACACACACACACACACACACACACACCCACACACACACACACACACACACACACACACACACACACACGCACACACACACACACACACACACACACACACACACACACACACACACACACACACACACACACACACACACACACACACACACACACACACACACACACACAACGCAGAAGAAAGAAAATTTGCCTTGTTTACAACCTTAAATATGCGCGTGGCAAATTCTTCTAGCGAATTGTCAGCAGTTTTTTTTTATGTTGACGTCTACCCGAAGTGGTGCTTCGATAAAAAGCTGTCCCAGCATTGTGCAATACGCCTACATTTAAATAAGCGCAGTTTACTGGTTAGAGAATCATTTCTTATAAACAATACCGTAAAAAAACAGCAACAATAACAACAAAAACACATTGGAAGTGATGGTAGCAACAGTATACGTGGTAACTGTTTTATTGTTAGTGGTAGTGTTGCTAGTTGTAGCGATGATGATGGTAGTAATAAACTATTAGAGAAATGCAAATAAAACGGATATTTTTTCAATGAAATTCTCTTTCCCTACTTTTATTCTTTATGGCCCTGCTGCCGTTTACGAACCCACTTGAACAGCACGAAAAAAGGGTTACCAAATAAGAGATATTCAGGTCAGCCATTCCTCCACAGATACAAAGATCTTTCCACAGTCAGATGAAGAGGCAGAGATCTGGATCAACAGACTATTTTCACAGGACATTCACATGGAATATGGACCGAATAAGAGTGTAAAAGTCAATTGATAATAACCGAGGATTTCTAATATCCATTTGCGGAACAAATCCAAGAGTTAGATTTTGGTGAAATATACAAATACTTAGGAATCCATCAGTCAGTCTAAAGGAATAAAGAGATGTAAGAAAGATCTATATTTACATACTTCAAGCGATTAAAATCTATCATAAAATAAAATGTTGATGGGAATAATCAATTAAATGCAAGTACCATATATGCAGCGTTAGAATTAACATAATCGACTGGATTTTTTTTTTTTTTTTTTTTTTTTTACCGGAGAATCAATAAGAAATAGAAAACAGATGGCATTCTACAAAGAGAGTTAGCAGAATATGTGAATGAAAGTCAAAAACAACAAAGAAAATGGTGAAAGAGGAAGGTTTGGTCAAGAATTAGATATCAAAACCGGACGAGAAGAAATTCCAGCTAGAAATGGTAAACGAGATGGAAAGGCAGTCAATTCACGTAAAATGGACTGAGATTGTTTAATACTGTTGATCCACAGACATCACAGTGGCTCAATAAAAGCCATCACAAACTTGTAACTAAAGAGCTAGTAACTGCTATACAAGGTCAAACACTGAACACCAGTTGGATTTCTTGTAATATCTTAAAAACGTCCGACATTTGTACAATCGGTAAGCATTCTCAAGAAACATTAACGTATAGTATGTCTGGATATCCTAAGCTAGGCCAGTGTACCTTAAACTAATATACCTCTATGACAACCATAATTCACTGGAGTATAAACACATTAGCAGGCATGTAAACTATAGAGGATAGAGACGTAAACCTAAAAATACAAACTAAATAGATTACGACTTTTAACAATTTTTTTTACTGAAAACACAGTTACAGCTAGACCAAATATTGCAATTATTTATATTCAACAAAAACAGTTTTTTATTGATGTCTCCTGACCTGGTGATAGTAATATGGAGCATATGCTCTCCTTTCCACTAAGCTTTATCTGATTAAGCACATACAAAGCCACTTATAGTGATTCCATGCAACAGCAAGAAGACATATAGATCTATATTCATGTAAGTCTTCATTCACTTATGTTAGGCTTATAGCATTGCTAATACTTGAAGCTACCATGTAGTTATTATATCTCTTTTTTAAATCAAGAGATTGGGCTTCAGGCTATGACATACTCTCAGCTTTCAGGGAATGGTACCCCTTCAGAATATGCCTTAGCCTTAGGTAGCCTTAGAGCTGTACTATTGACGTAGGCCTATCCTAGCTTAAATATCTGAGCCAAACTTAACACATATTATCGCTGTAAGACAAATAATCTAACTGCAGCTTTGGCCATTAAGTCATTGACGATGTTACGTATTTATAATTATCTTAATTTCATACATGAGGTTATATGAACCATTAAAATTCATGTCAAATCCTCAATTTCTTGATTTTGTCGGCATTTTTTCTTTGTTTTACGACTTGCAGGTTTGGAGTTAAAGTAACGTCAAAGTGAATAAATTGTAAACATTTTTCTATTTTGTTGATTTTGCATGTTTAAACGGTGCTGTTTGGCATGCCACTATTATTACCACCAAAACCACCACTACGTCAACAACTACTGCTTCTGCTACTACTACTACCACTACTATTATTAGTATATAAGGCATAACTCGTTGTAACCGATAGTTTTGGCTATACGAACTGTCTGGCGGACTTTCAGTTCAGCATAGTATTTATTCCTCCTCTAAATGGTACGAGTATATTGCGAAACAAAGAATTCTCTCGGTCTATATTTATATCCTTCCTCTGACCATCTTTCTCATTCAGTGAAAGTAGAGTAGATGTGAGAAGAGAAGGAGAAGGTATAAATAAGATAAAAAGTTGATGTATAAGTAAAATAGAAAGTTGATGTATAAATAAAAGAAGAAATGAGTTTTATTGAGAAGTCTTTGGGATATTTATGATTCCTAAATGAAATATTAAGCGACTTCAACGTTAATGAATCCTCAGTGCTCTCAGGTAGAAACTAATTATTGATTTAATTTTGTTTTAATGGTGTGGGCGGAATATTAGCAAATGTAAATTCCAGGTGAAAAAAAAAAAGATGTATATATATATGTATAGATATAATAAAAAGTATTGACGTATAAATAAAATAAAGTCTTGTATAAATAACATAAGTGTTGATGTATAAGCAGAATAAATAGTGTTGACGTATAAATAAAATAAATGTTGATGCATGAATGAAATAAAAAACTACAGAGATATAATGGACTGGCTTTCAAATTATCCAAAGCTACGACGACAGCGATGCGGGTACCAAGCGACAAATCACGAAGCCAGGTCGTTCTTAAGTTCATGGCTGATATATATATATATATATATATATATATATATATATATATATATATATAGAGAGAGAGAGAGAGAGAGAGAGAGAAGTGTGTGTGAGTGTGTGTGTGTGTGTGTGTGTGTGTGAGTGTGTGTGTGTGTGTGTGTGTGTGTGTGTGTGTGCGCACATTTATGTATGACATATATATATATATATATATATATATATATATATATATATATATATATATATATATATATATATATATATATATATATATATATATAAACACGCAAATACATGTGTATTTTAATTTCTCTGTCGCAGAACGGACAGTAAATGCCGTAGTCCTGTCTGTGGCATCAAACAATTTAGAAGGTAAAATACTCGTCTTTTGAATAGGTGGAAGTTGTGCTGAGGGGGAGACTTAACTATGGAGAGAAATCCAGAACCTGGAAGCAGAGGGAAAAGGGAGATATCATAACTTACTGTGAGTTGTTAATTTTCAGGTAATAATGCCCAGTCTTGCGCGGTTGTGGAAGTATTACTCCACGGACGAATGGAGTGGAAATATAGTTCTGAAGAAAAATACTGAACAAAATTCTCAAATGCTTAGAAGAGACTTGACCATTGTGAATATGCGAGGTTGCCAAATAAAAGTTTTTGGAGCAAATTCCCGCAATGCTAATGGAATCAAGGTGATCCTTGGTACGCAATATACTTGGCTGAAATAATGGGTTTTCCTTGCACTCAAATTAAATCAGTTTACCATCTGTTCACCGCACTAAAAATATTCTGTCAAGATCCGAGATTAGAGATACACAAAGAATAGTACGAGACTGACGGCGATTTTGAGAGGAAAATGAAGATATGAGAGAGGAAGAGGCATGCAGAGTTGCGTCATCAGTACAATAATGTTTATATCCTGTTTAATCCTATTTAGTGTTCAATGGTGGAGCTGAGATCATTCATTAAGAGGAAAAACAAAGCGAGAACGAGAGCAGCTTCCTGAGGAACGCCCCTGGAGATGGGGAAGAGTTCGAAGGTAACCCAGTCGACCCTAACAGATCGAGAGGGTTGAAAGAAAGTTTAAGATGAGGTACAGGAGAGAGCTCAAAGAAGGAAATCTAGTCAAAAGCACCTTGTGTCAGATTCTTTTAAAATTCTTTTGAAATATCAAAAGCAATGTCAGAAGTTTCCCCAAAGTCCCTAGACAATGAAGACCAGATACGAGTTATGTAGGATCTTGCTTTGCCAAATCCTTACTAATGATAAGCTAACAAAAAACGAGTTTCCAGATGGAATTATCACTAGATATATGGTAATCACATTTGGAGTGAAGTCAGAGTTCGTGATAAAAAGAGTTTTGCTATGACTGATATGCATGGTCCCGCAAGTTCTGATATGACTGATAAGCATGGTCCCTTATTTGAACTGCAGTAGAACATGAGCGATTGAAGTCGGATTACGTGATAGAAGAACGAGAGCTTTGCTATAATTGATAATCATGGTCCTTAAGAGGAGAAACAGCTATACAACGATCAAATTTAAAGAGAGGACAGAAACCAGAATTAAAGAAAGATGATAAACAATTTTAGCTAAGGACCAGAAGAAATTATTTCCAGATATATGATCATCACATCTGGAATGAAGTCAGAGTTCGTGATAAAAGTTTTGCTATGATTGATATACATGGTCCCTCGAGTTCTGTTATGATTGATAAGAATGGTCCCTTACTTGAACAGCAGTAGAACATGAGCGATTGAAGTCAGAGTATGTGATAAAAGAAACGAGAGCTTTGCTATGAATGATAATCATGCTCCTTAGAGTTTTACTGCGAGAAACACGGCCCCTTACTTGAACAACAGTAGTTGATAGTTAGTTGGAGAGAAAGCCTTTATAGTTTTGTAGCACGGAGTACTGTTTGGTTAGGGTTCTCAAAAGAGCAGTAATCAGACCAAGTAAAGTCACAATTCACTCAAGTTGAGTGGTTTAAAGTGGAGCAGAGATAATGTGTCAATAACTGAATGACGGTGAAAAATTATTGGAGAGGGTCTGGTTGCTGGTCGTGACAGTCTGAGACACGTGTTGGGTGCCGTATGATTTCTTATGAGTCAAAAATGGAAAATGAGAGTGTATGCTCACCGCCTGTGTCCATTCTATGAGGGACCAAGCCATTCCATTTAACTTCAGCACTTGGATGAGGAGAAAGCACAGTTTTATGGCGAGGGATGGTAGTTGAAGGCAGTAAGGGCAGTTAGAACGTGAGACCAATTAAAGAAAAAGAGAAAAGAAAACAGGAAAGTAGTCGATATATGTAGGCAGATTTTGAGCCATGTCACATCAAATTCAAAGATTGAAGATTCTTGAGGCGAGTAAAAGGTGTATTGAGCTTATAGTAGGCACACACCCCATCGTCATAAGAGAAATGAGGGAGTTAGTGGGAGATTTGATAGGAATCAAGCGAAATTATGCTTGATAGCCAGGTTTAAAAAAACACATGCATACACACACATGCACGCACGCACCCACCCACACCCACACGCACACGCACACACACATACACACACACACACTCACTCTGTCTCTCTCTGTCTCTGTCTCTCTCTCTCTCTCTCTCTCTCTCTCTCTCTCTCTCTCTCTCTCTCTCTCTCTCTCTCTCTCTCTCTCTCTCTCTCTCTCTCTCTCTCTCTCTCTCTCTCTCACTCATTCTTCATTTATCTGTCTCACACAGGCAACATGCTCAAAGATTTACATAGCCTCTGATAACTCATCTAAGAGGAAAACTCCCCAAAACCACACTAAATAATGTGGATGTATGCAATAGTACATACATCAAGACTGGATATGAAAATTAAGGAAAATTTGATACATATAACAAGATATAAAAAAACTTGCATATTTTGGTTAGGTTGTATGCACTTCCTTTAAGTATTAGCAATGGTTGATTTTGTGCTTTATAGGACTAATTAGTGCAAGTCTCTTCTACGTCCAATTATAAAATTAATGCCCATATTCAGAGACACTTCGGGCACCTTGGAGAGCTGGATTGGCATCTCGTGCCCATCAGCCAATCACCTCAAGCTGTCTCGTGCTTCAAGCCAACGGTGACTGGGTGTGAGACGGCAGTCAAGCTGTTTGTCTCAGGTGTTCCAAGTGTCTCTGAATATGAGCGTAAATCTCTTGCTTAACAGCGATATCCCTTTTTTCTAGCTGTACTTAACAGGTGGTGTTGTAAAACTTATCTTATCTCAAAAGTTACATGTATAATGTACCAGGAAGGCATGAATCATTTTGTTCTGAATCAATCAAAAATATTTCCGTAACTGAATTTGAAGTCCAATCTACAAAACTGAGAATATTCAAAGACTGAACCTCTCTTTTCTTATGGGAAACATAAAAGTAAAAAAAATAAAAGAACCTGTAATTTATTTCACATTTATGATATACATGCACACAACAGCAATCCATCAGTTCAAACATCACCTCAAACCATGAACAACTATTTTTATAAACTTATAAACAAATATCAATTATCTCTTACAATAGAATTTGCAGCAATATGGAACTTATATCCTTTACTAGGCAAGGTACAGTCACCTAGACAAATATGCACAACAATGAAGTTTCTGAAGTTAGGTAGCATTAAGTATGTACATTCATTTTAAAAAAGTACTGATTCAGGGTGTCCATATCTACTTACTGGAGGCATTGTTAAGCATGTAAAATGTAAAGATCATCTGTTAGCATCCTCAAACCAGAAATGATTATTCCTTTAAAACATAAGTCAGTATAAATTAAGTCAAAGAATTGGTAAAAACCTTCATTCAAATAGGTATTCACCACAATACTCTTCTTGTTGAATGCACAAAAAGTTTGTTCTTATTTTGCTGCATTAACATTAAGCACCTGCATTCTCAATTTAAGAACATGACTAAACTACAAAAGAAAGTCACAAAATTATATTGTGCTTCTGATCATCTTTCACCAGCAGCAATATTAAATTCCTAAAGCTAACTGAACCCTTGATAAGTCTTCCTTATTTCCCAGTTAAAATATATAATATAACAGTATGCTAAGTAACATGCTTTATATTTATGCTTTAGTATGGATTCATAAAGTACTTTAACAACAATGAATTGATTTGAAAGTAGTATTGCACAAGATCATACACCTAGAATGCATAGTTTTGTACATGTGATTATATCAATGTAGACATTTTTAATAATCTTTCTATTTCACACTAAATTTCTCTCGTATTATTTTACATGTACCAATAAATATTTTAGAAAGACGGGTCTCCCCTTATCGCTTATTTTTTTTCTGTTTCAACCTTTCTTTCATTCCATTTGTATTTTGTAGGATTTGATTTCTTGTATGTTTTTCATATTTGGGAATTAATTCTCTATGGTGCTAATCTTAAAGAAAAAAACAATACTTCCTCAAAGATTGATATCTAAGGACATGCAAGCATTATATTCAATATAACACATTTTTGGCATAGAGTGCACATCTCATATCATCTGTAAGATGTACTTCCATTATAAACAGCAAAGGAAATAACTGCCTGCATCTGCTGGGAATGTAGCAGCGATTCTGACACTTTTTTTTCTTTAGAATTCTTGTAAAATCTTTCTTTCTCATATCTCCTAACATACCACAGCTTTGCTTGAACTATAATTTTCATGTACAACAGTGTAAGAAAATCATATATAATAAAAGTAAATAACTGCCTACTCTGATAGCTATTCAAAATTAGATACAATATGATACATTAATTAGGTAGCAGATTGATAAAGCCTCACTCAGGTCCTACTTGTGAGTAAATATATTCTGAAAGGTATTTCATGACTATCAGATCATTAACTATTCTAAAAAAAAGAAAAGAAAAGAAAACTGATGTAAGAGGGTCTAATGTAATGGATTCATCTCAGAAAAAATGTAGATAAAACAAATTGTGTTTTTCTGTTCTTCCCTTCATTGTTTTATCTACAATGTTCTAAACCTAAAATATCTGTTCCCCTCTAACCACCATGTTGCAAAGAAGTTCTGAAGCATTTTATTTGTTTCTAATTACAGAGCAAGCTTGTATATAGACACTACATGTCAAGGATATACATGGTTGTTTATTTACTATGCATCATATTTCAGAATCTTTTGGTAACTCTGCACTTTATATACTTCCTCACAACATAAGGAAAATTATGCAGATATTTGTACAAATCTTTAAACAATCAATATTTGTGCTCAGAAATCTGACAAATCACAACAAAACTGGGCTTGAAAAACAATATAGTTTAGTAGTACCAATAAAATGAAGCACATAAAAAAAAAGTCTCTTAAAAGCCCCTCATTAATTAAGCTGGTCAGTCTAACTGCCTGTCTCCCTGTATTACCCTCTCCCTTTCTCAAAATAATGTCTCAAAATAATAGGGAGCAATATAAAACAACAGCACACTGAAAAATATCTCCATATATAAAACATTTTCCTGACAAATACAGACAAAAACATTTGCAACCTTTGCAACCATTTAGTTTGCAACCAAACTAAATATCCTCTACCAAAACATAAAACCATCACTGATAAGATTATATACATACTAAACTGACTATTACGTTATTTGTACCAGGTTCGACTTAGGTCACTATCTGATCTTCAGAAATGCTTCATCAGCAATATTCATTACTTGTACCACATAATGGCAATAACTAATTTCCTTTTACAAAATCAGCACAAAAAATATTCACACCATCTTGCACATAAAGGAGCCTAAGATATCAGTACCAAAACCAAATGAAAATAGAAATTCAAAACAAAGCAAACAAAGCAATCTTTTTACTCTTGCACCCTCAAAGAGAAAAATAAAATAAAACATAAGGAGAACTACTGTGAAAGTATATCAAAAGAATAGAATTCTGTTCCATAAATGCATTCTAATATGTTTTTATTTATTAATTCATTAATTTACTTATTACAAGGCCTTCATTGGTGTCACTCCTAAAGCTTTTCCAAGCTTCCACTGAAAAGAGAGAGAAAAGCTGTAGTTATTATATGAAAAAATGTATGCTAGTTTAAAAAATATCAACATTTTCTGCAAAAAAATAATATGGAGCTGAAAATATTGCCTTGAAAATTATAACTGGATAAAAGAAAAACATAACCACAGAATAAATAAGTACCATCCCATGTGTCATAACATGTGAGAATATGAGAGAATACATAATATGGTTTATAGGTCAAGAAAAGAGAAAGTTCTTTAGCAAATATGCCAAGTCTGAATGACTGGACAAATTGCAGATCTTAGAAACAAATCAAAAGAAAGTATTTATTCTTTATATATCCTAGAGTTCCTATGAAGTACCTGAAAAGGCTTTATATAAAGCAGTGGTACCGGAAAAGCTAAAAAGGCAACAAGAACAAAGATACTAATATTAGCAAAAGAGGGAGTCAAGACCCAGAAGTGGAATGCAGAGAAAGTGTGTTTTGCAGCTAGGGCAATAAGAATCATAAACTTAAATAGTCTGGCCTCCATTCTGGTTAATAAACAGGGCAACAAATGTAACATTTTCAATTGCAAGACCTTAGGCAAACTCTTATGATAAATTTCACACTGGGAGCAATGATAAACAACTTCAAATGCAAGGTTTCCTGAAATTATTTCATCTTACTGTGTACACCAATTATTCCATAGCAAAAATACAGCTGTAAATATAAAACTTATCATAATTGTCACTCATACTTACAGAATCTTTGATCTGGTTGACATGATAAGTGATTCCTCCTTCTTTCTTAACTTTCTCCACATGTGTTCGTTCTGGGTCTCCAGCCACAAGAACTGGTTTACTGGGATCGGCCTGTAAAAAGGTTGTCATGTATATTTTGAATTAACTTTTTAATTTCTTTTTTTTTTTATTCATCAATCTCACTCAATCTCTCTCACTCTCAATCATTCTCTCTCTCTCTCACTCTCTTTCACTCACTCATTTTCCTCTGTCAACTTGCTCTTGCACTCTGGTCCTCATCCTTTTTTCCTTTCTGACATGAGGGAAGGGAGGAGCAATTTCAGAAATAAGGCATTTACATTACAAGATTACCATGAATTGAACATTTGTTTCATGAACTATCACAAAGATCACCTTTCTGCAACATTATTACTTTATTAAAAGAAAGGATTGAAAGGAGTAAAAGTCAGTATACTAAATCTTATAAGTGCATAAAGATGATAAAGAAATTAACCTTATTAAAACATCAGTAACTAAATTAACAAATCACTTACAGGCTCCATGTTGCGGCAGTGGTCCATAAGGTCACTCATCCGGTCCTCAAAGCCGGGGGCAAAGAAGGAAGGATCAATGGCCACAAAGCACTGCCCTAAGTCAGCTGGCCGGTCAGTCTGCATCCACCGGCGAACGTTGGGCCCGTAGTGACCACCTGACAAGGAAAGGGGAAAATGGAAAAAAGTAGAATAAGCAGATATAAAAATAGAGGAAATATAAATAATAATGGAAACATAAAAGACATATATAGGTAAGTATACCCATGTAAAAAAAATATAAGACAGACTGACTGGTAATATGGAAACAGAATAATTGAGCAATGTTTATAAAAGCATAATCACAGTAAAAAAAATAAAAGAAAATAAAAAAAAGTAAAAAAGAGAAGAGCATAAAGTACGAGTAGGAGGAAGAGAAAAAGACAAATAAGAAGGAAAATAAGAAAACAAAGAAGACTCACAGACCAAAGCCCCAGCGGGAGCTCTTACCTGACATAATGCCACAGAAGATCTCAACCAGCATGCCTAAGCCGTAGCCCTTGTAGCCAGAGTGCGTCTCAGGACCACCAAGGGGCATGAGAGCTCCAAACATTGCCTCCTTTGGATCGGTTGTGGGTTGGCCTTCCTTGTCCAGTGCCCAGCCCTCTGGTATGGGGTTCTCCTTACGTCGCTCAACTTCAATCTTTTGGGAAGGGAATTTCAAAAGTGACAGCGTTATGGTTGTGACAATAGATAAGGATTTTTTTTATAATATACTTTTGTTTCATAAGCCTTTTTTGTGTCATAAAAAAAAAAAAAAAATTATATATATATATATATATATATATATATATATATATATATATATATATATATATATATATATATATATATATATATATATATAACAGAAGTAATATGAATGATTATGTAATTATCCTTCCTAAATAGATATAAAAAACATGACCAATGGCATCACTGACTGCTTCTATTCAATATTAAAAAGCTAGCAACCAAACGTCAAAGTCATTCTTTTACTATTTCATTCATGCTGAAATCAGCATTATCTAACAATATCAATCAGAATTCTATTTTCATGTAACTTTATCTCCTCTTTACTTTAAACTACTTGCCTTGCCCACAGCCACAACACAGGTCGCCATGTCCAACACGAAGCTATCTCCTCCTTTTGCTGGAGCCGAAAGAGAGATGGGGTTCGTTCCCAGAGCTCCCTTGAGATATGAAGAAAAAAAAAGGGGAAAGAGAAAAATCATGTTAGAGGTATGCTGATATTGAGATTATTGTATAATGATTTAAATATTCTATTCAAAGTAAGAAAAAAATTGTCATTCAAAAACAAAACACAGAAATGGAACAATGCATAACAAGACTTTCATTGAAAAATACACAAAAATAGCAAAATGTGGAAGGAAAAAAATTAAACCCATTATAACAAAAGGAAAGACAATTCAAAAATAGATAATACTTATAATGAAACACCAATATGTATGAGATACTGTACGTGGTTTCTCTTTCTGTCTTTCCACCTGAAAGGGTCCTATGTCTGGACTCAAACAACCATAAAATATTGTACAGTATTTGTAATTTTTCTTATAATGATTTTCATCTTACCTAATCAGACAACAAACACAGGAAAAGAAAAGGGTCAATCAATGTAAAATCACCTCTTGGTAAGGGGGGAAGGGTGGCCTTATATAGGAGTACACTCTCTCCATTACAAATCAAAAGCTCAGAGGGGCAGGGGGATCTACAAAATACTGTGGCCTACTAATCAATACTGAAGAGCCGAAAAAGATGCATTTGCAAATTAACAGCTTTCATGTATGTTGATCTCATACTGGGGAAGACACATCTGTGTGGTACGGCAACTAAAATTGAATAAAAATTATGCTGCATATCAAAAGGAAGAAAGACCTACTTGTTATCTATGAGACCTTGACAAGTTGCACTGAATGAATTGGTATACATAATACTGTGTTATAACAAAGCTTGTTCAATAAATAATTGAAGAGATATGGAAGAAACCATAAGGTTTGGGGTATAAAAGTGGTTTCAAATGCCTTAATTCTGTCAAATGTAAGAAGTAAGAATTTTCCTTTATAATACTACCAACCTGAATTCTTGCATATTGTCACAAAAAATACTTACTGTGATGAATTGAAAGAAAAGTAAAATGTGGTTTTGATAAGAAAAATAAATCATAATACACAAACAGAACTCCCATTTTACTATTTACATCAAAATAATTCAGTATAACACTAACAAAAGGTAAAGTAGCATTTCAAGCTTTATTCTCTACAGCTACTCTTAAATTACTATTACTCAATAAATTCTGAAACATAGGAGCTTTATTTATTTACGATACTTTGTTATTTAGCTTCAAAATATCAAAGAAAACTTGCTTTTCTCTGCATAAATAATGTGTCAGTATGAAGCTACAATGAAAAAATCATATAGATATCTCACCCTTATTCATTTATCTTTAGTGAAGAAGAAGAAAAGTAATATTAATTACAAAAAGAAAATCTAAATATTCAAGATAGTATCACTATAATCTATTATTTTAAAACGAGCAGACTGTACTTACTGTCTTTGCACGTGTTGGAGCAACCAATGGTGATGTGTTTGTGAAGCTCATACCCTGAAATGATTGGAGAAAAGTCAACTTGCACATTTTTTTCTACACAATATAAAACTTCCAATAATATCCTTTAACCAATATTATTCTTACACTATGTGGTATGACTTTCACCAAAATTCTTCTCTCCTTTCTACTTTTAACAGACTATTGTAATTCTGTATATTTTTCAAAAAGGAATTCCCTTCAAATCTGTTTTATTATGAACCTGAAACTACACTTCAGGTTCAAATAAACAGCAACTTCTTCATATCTAATAAATTAGCAAGAAATCAAAAAATTAATACAGTGCTTACCAGAAGACCTTGTTTTGTAGCAGTCATGGAGTACCAACCAGCAATACCATAATGGTTACTACCTGAAATTAAAAATAGTATGGGCACATGCATACAATAATATTTCAACTTGATTACAAAAAAGGTTCTAAAGTTAAAGAATCTAACATCTTTTAACACAAAATAATAACTATTCTTTAGAAAGATCCACAGACCAAGGCCAGAACTGAAAATTAAATATATTACCTATATCTACAAAACACCAGTCATTTAATGAAACACTGGTATAATGTGTATATACAATAACAGTTATTTTTGTTGCTTAAAGAGCTACATGGTCAAAACTTACAAAATGAAAGACGTCTTTATTTGTAAGTAAACCTAGTAACAAAGTAATTCCTATAACTTATCAGCCTTCATTATATGCAGCATAGTCTATATGCAACCATCAAGATATATAATAGAAACACCAAATCAGTATCAAGATTTAAATATAACAATTATCCATCCCCTAACCAAATAAAACAAGTCACATTATAACAATGAAAAAGAATATATATACATTCAACATATGCCCCTTTGCAATTATAAAACTACGCCGAATACTGGTCTTCTGTCTTGGTTACCTCTTCAAATTTTTCAGTTTATTTTTTACTCTCCTTCTTACCTCGAGCACATACCCAACCAATGCCAGTCTCCTTAGCCTTCTTGACAGCCAGTTCCATGCAAAAATCTCCAACCACTGGACCGAGCCCATTATTTCCATTGACTAGAGCTGTTGACACACTCTCTTTCTCAATGGTTGGAGTAGCTCCTCCCTCACAGATCTTCTGTTTCACATCATTGACGTACATTTCTGCAATGGCAAGTTAGTTCGACAAGGTTGTATAGTTGTATTCACTGGCAATCTTGGATAGAATTTTAAAACCAGAGAAAATAAGATCATATCAATCACACACGGAAAAATTAGAAAAACTTTATAGGGACATCAAATTCAGGATCATCAGTTTCTAGCTAGCAATCTGGAATCGTAGTTTCTAATAAAAACATATAATAAACTTCTGGGACGTGTATGGTTCCTTCTCATATTACCGACATAAATTTCTAAGCCTAGAATATCTACTGCATTTGCTGGAGTGGTTAGATTCTAGTAGCTGTTGAATTTCCATATACCATTTTTTCCATTATCAAAAAATGGATACTCATGAGTGTAAGTATCAGCAACAACAATACTAATAATACAATAAAAAATTACAATATAACATTTTATGAAATATGATAATATGCATATGATAATAAAAAACTATGAATACATTCTTAGATAATACATCATAATAACGACAAAAAATGATAATGAAAAAGTCATTCATAACAACTCAAGTCAAAATAAGAATACTAACAATGACATTATTTCCTCCTATAACTAAAAACAAAAATACCTAATAAAAACAACAATGAGGATGGCTATACATCAAAAATAGATGTCCAATAAGTGTCAAAGTGATCATAAAAAAAAAATACGATCATAAAAGTATAAAAGAACAATAACAAACAATAATTTTTTTTTTAATTTCTTTTATGAAACTTGTCAGGATATAAAATATTCAAGCAATGCTATTTGAATTTAATAATTATCAAAAATCAAATATACTTTAGGATTTTAAGACATACAGAAGTGTGTAAAAACATAATCACCTCTAACATTAATTCTTTGTTGCCATGGGAAAATTGCTGAGAATATTTCTTCCCTCTTAATATATGTATATATGCATATTTTTTCTCTCTTCAGTTCTTTCTTTCTCATTATCAATCTATCTATTTATCTATGTAGATTCTTTTCATGAACATTACTGTCCATAAATGGTGTGCAATATAATACTTGGCAACCCTTGCAAACTGTCAACTTGAACAAAATGAATTATGCATGCTGGTGTTGCTAGATGCAAGCTCACTCTCACCCAAAGAAAGAAGGATGACTAATAGAGCAAACAAGCACAAACAAGATCTATATAGATATTAAAGTAGATATATCTTTGTTATAACTTCTGTCATTACATATTCACTTTATATTCTGTTAGTGCTACTGCCTTAAAAAATCATCTAAAAATATCAAGTGAAACAGGAATTTTCAGACACTGAATCCCCCTTTACCTAAAAAAAAAGCTATCTTCTTACCCTCTGAATTACCTCTTAGATTACCCACTACAAATATAAATTAAACTAAATTACCCAGTCTGTTCATGCCATGGCTGTAGTGCCCTCGTTCATCAGCAGCCAAGAGCACGTTGGCGAGGGAAGTTGCATTGGGCTTAGGGGTACCAACAGCCATCATGCAGTCGATCATGAATCGGAGGATCTCATCTTTGCTATACTGTTGGGGAGGGTAAGGTGGTTAGATGAAGTTACAGAGGGGGGAAAAGGCAACATGATTGATATATATCATTCTTTAAACCTAGGGAACAGTATGTTAATTGATAAAATTATTCCAATATCATTTAACAAAAAAATAGTAATAATAATAATACATGAACACATAATAACTATGAAGATGGTAAAAATAATACTAACAATAACACTAATGATTATAATCATGCTGATATTAATAAATAGCCATATCATCATTTATCTAATAATAGCAGTAATAATAACATTTTTTTTTGTACAAGAAATGACAACACAAAGAAATTAAAACATCTGCATGATTAAATATTCTGCTTTCAAAGCATGCACTTGCAAAAGCAAGGCAGCAAAAATGGAGTCATTTATTCCTTATGTAACAATGTAATTATACCATAACAGATACAGAGCAATAAAAAATATATGGCAATTATATACTGTAGTTTTGCATAGCTGTTTCAGGCACATATTTTGCAGAAAAAAATCATTTTTCATCACATCTTTTTGAAAGTTAAATAAACAAATCTAAA
Source organism: Penaeus vannamei (assembly GCF_042767895.1). Classification (NCBI taxonomy): domain Eukaryota; kingdom Metazoa; phylum Arthropoda; class Malacostraca; order Decapoda; family Penaeidae; genus Penaeus; species Penaeus vannamei. Next base: position 3,939,956 of record NC_091570.1, on the reverse strand, counting down.
ACATTCTCACTATACTTCCAATTCTCTAAACATTAATTTTGTCCAAAATAACATACCAACAAAAAGAGACAGACAAACATATGGACAGAGACATACAAAGCAGACCCACAAAATCACAAAAAATGCACATAGAAGTACAAACACAAACCCACACAAACACACATACATGCACAAATACTCACAAATACACACATGCACAGCTGATCTGACTAAACAATCATTCATCTTCTTTCTACATTGATTGATTGCATACTCCAAAGATAGCAGAAAGTATGATTTCAACAGAGAGGAATTATCTATTTTCATGAACAAGGATTTCAAAATATGGACATCCTCTATACTTGGTCTCCCAAAAATAAGAATAAAATTGATAAAGTTACTTGGAGAAGGGGTAATACCTTGTCAATCAAATGTAATATACAAATAAATACCAGAAATGTGAGATACTCATTCTTTGAACTATCTGTACACCCTTGTGCCCACGGTTAGCACATAGAAAAATATAGAAAGAAAACCCTAACAATATCGTATTCTCAACAGATGGAAGTAAATGTATATAAGGATATTACAATGGAACAGTTTCCCTCCTCAATAACATAAGAAATTTAGGGTATCAAAAATATCTTCACGACATAGGTCTACCTAACCTCTTCCAAATCGTATAATTAATTTTGAACGAATGAAACGTGTACCAAAGTCAACATATAACATTAAAACGTAATGACAACAAGCTATTTATAAATAAAAATGAAAAACAGTGCTAAATACGCTGCATGCTACATAAAAAATTCAACGCATTCCAAATGTCACACGCGCCAAACTCACTCAGACTAAATCCATCAATATCCCGCCTTTTCTACGCAAACCCATTAACATCCACTTCCCGCATTCCATTCATCCATAACTAACCTTCAGCCCCAGATCCTCAGGAGCCTCAAACTTCTCCTTTTCTTTAGCCAGGAAGTTCATGTTGGTGCTCGAAGTCGCGATAGGGCGCAGGCAGCCGGGACGCGACGTGGTCAGTCTATTCACTACGGGAACCCCTGGACCACTGAAGGGCTTTCTTCTTGCATGGTAACAGCGGGCGAAGAAGCGGGAGGTAAGTGCTGGTTCAAGGCCGCTGATACACGCCTTTTTTTGAGGTTGTTGTGAGGAAGGAGAAGAGGAGGGGAAGGAGGAACCGGCACAAGCGGACTCGAGTTGGTGGTTCAATAGTCCCGCAGTTCTGGTGAGGAATGTGGTTCGCATTGTGCTTGCAATGCTTGATAGGATCATTTTGGTTATGGTTTATATTCTCCAAATGTTTTCTCTCACTTGCCGGAGAACAACGGTAATGGAGGTAGAATCTACACGATAAGAAGGACGGATGTGGATAGAATATAGATATATAATCTTTTGCAGATGTATGCGTTCTCACACACTCAGAGATCCAGTCAAATCTCCCTTATCTTGTGTCTTCCGAGGTCATTT
>NC_091570.1:3923486-3928486 GCF_042767895.1 Penaeus vannamei | reverse complement strand
TATGCATGTGTGTGTATGTATGCATGTGTGTGTATGTATGCATGTGTGTGTATGTATGCATGTGTGTGTATGTATGCATGTGTGTGTATGTATGCATGTGTGTGTATGTATGCATGTATGTGTATGTATGCATGTATGTGTATGTATGCATGTGTGTGTATGTATGCATGTATGCATGTGTGTGTATGTATGCATGTATGCATGTGTGTGTATGTATGCATGTATGCATGTGTGTGTATGTATGCATGTATGCATGTGTGTGTATGTATGCATGTGTGTATGTATGCATGTGTGTGTATGTATGCATGTGTGTGTATGTATGCATGTATGCATGTGTGTGTATGTATGCATGTGTGTGTATGTATACATGTATGCATGTGTGTATGTATACATGTATGCATGTGTGTGTGTATGTATACATGTATGCATGTGTGTGTGTATGTATGCATGTATGCATGTGTGTGTATGTATGCATGTATGCATGTGTGTGTATGTATGCATGTGTGTGTATGTATGCATGTATGCATGTGTGTGTATGTATGCATGTATGCATGTGTGTGTGTATGTGTGCATGTGTGTATGTATGCATGTGTGTGTATGTATGCATGTGTGTGTATGTATGCATGTGTGTGTAAGTATGCATGTGTGTGTAAGTATGCATGTGTGTATGTATACATGTGTGTATGTATGCATGTGTGTGTGTATGTATGCATGTGTGTGTATATGTATGCATGTGTGTGTATGTATGCATGTGTGTGTGTCAGTATGCATGTGTGTGTGTCAGTATGCATGTGTGTGTGTCAGTATGCATGTGTGTGTGTCAGTATGCATGTGTGTGTGTCAGTATGCATGTGTGTGTGTCAGTATGCATGTGTGTGTATGTATGCATGTGTGTGTGTATGTGCATGTGTGTATACATGTGAGTGTATGTCTGTATGTATACATGTGAATGTGTTCGTATCGCGTTTGCAAAGCAGAATATGATAAAACTTTATTCTTCGTAAAGCGTAGCAAAATACTTTTATCTGTCAAACCACACATAGGTTCTTCCAAAAACCTACCCACAGTTTAGGCTCAAATAACCTACTTCCACTGGCCTACATTACCAACTTCAATGGTACAAGTCATCTCTTTCACTCACAAAAAAAGGAAGAAAAGAATAGAAAAAAAAACTTCAAATAGGACTACTAACAACACATTCAATATTCAACCTTCGGCACTGCGACGACAAAGCTGACTAGGGTTTTACATACACACATTTTACCCTCATTGATAAAAAAAGAAAAATAAGTTGCCAATACAGCACAGTAATTTCACCGGCATTGTAAAATTATTCGAGATTAATGTATGCAAGTTGTCTGTCCAATAAAACGGAATTACAGTTTTTCTTCCCCAAAAATAAAGACATGAAATTGACATATTTCTCGTAAGCACAAACACAGAGGATTATGCATATGTTATGATGATTAATGAATGAACAAAGAACAAGCAATAATACGATTAAAATGTCCACCGCAAGAAAATTAAAAAGTAATAATTCACTAGAGAAAATACAAACGAAAAATAATCACACTTTATGTTCAAAAAATGTGAATTAAAGTAATTAGATATTACTAACCAAGCTGCTAAGTACATAACTACTGCACACTTGATAGTTAAATATTAGTGTAACTAAATCAAAAGCTAAGAACAAGCTACGTCAAAAGATAAAACAGAAAATCACGTCTAAAGTAAAAAAAGGAAGGAAAATAGGAGAAAAAGAAGAAAAAAGAAAATATATAATTGAGAAAAAATAAGAAAATTTGATTAATGAAAAGGAGAGTGTGGGAAATATCCAGAAAGAGGGAAGGAGGAGGAGAAACAGGAGGGAAATTCTAAGAAAAGAGGGATAGGGAGAAAGAGGTGAGAGGAAAAAACGGAGAGAAAATTAAGAGAAACGAAAGTAAAGAAAGATAAGAAAAGGAGATGGCGGAAAATTAATAACGACACGAGAGTGAAAGAAGGGAAATAAGAAAAAGTATGACAAAGGACAGAAAAGGTGAAGAGAGCGGGAGAATGAAAGTAAACAAGAAATATCTTAAAAATGTAATACAATGCGTTCATTCTTGTTTTAACCAAACGTGACAAAACCAAAATCAACTTCATTTTTTGGTTTACTTGTGATATATTTTACACTTTTTTCACTCAAATAAGTATCCCGAAGAGCGAAAGTAGGCGAAAAGTATAGCAAAAACACTCGCTTTCCACCACAACAAACGCATCCCGTTGTCTAAATGAACGCAATATATCAATTCGAATATTTCACTAAGATAAACCCTTCCTAACATTCTTATACACCTACACACCTAAACTATCTTCATTAACACACAAAAGAAGAAGAAAATAATTACACAAACGGAATGCCCCACGAACTAAAAAGCATAAACGAACGAAAATCAGTGAAAAAAAAAATTCAAAAGTGAGCGCGGCAACCCACCATTCCGTCGCCCAGTGCAAACGAGTCTACAATTTTCACGCATTTTATTACTAATATCACACAGCGCAGATTGCTTCATAAAAAAGAACACACATGACAAAAGCTTTATTGTAGTTCTAAAACGGCATAAAATGTAAAAAAAAAAAAAAGGTCATGGTGGTGGTAAAATCCCCAAAATACAAGAAAAAAAAAATGGTAGGAAAAAATGTCATCAAATATAGCAATTTCTCAACACGCGCAATGGCGGTTACCTTCGCAATGTGGACTCTGCAAGTAAAAGCACCCAATTTCCCCAACCTTCCTCCCACCCTTCATCTGTGCTTGCAAATGCACGTCTGCAACATTATAAAAGTATTCTTGGAGATTGGCAACTGCTCCGTGCAAGGTTTTTGACCTTTAAAAGAGCAACAGGGACCTTCAGGAGAGCAAGCAAGCAACGTTGGTTACTAAGTGTCGGCAACACTCGGACATCCATTGTAAAGGAGGCAAATAATGCTGCCAATGATGCTAACAGTGCTCTGGATATGATGATGATGATGATGGTGACGAAGATAATGCTAATGATGATGATGATGTGTTTAGAACGATGATATGTATGGTACGGTACTCATAAAAATAACAACCCAATAATAATAATAATAATATAATGCATATTGTATTGTTCATTTCCGATATTTGACTTCCAAAGAAATTCAAGAAAATTACACTGGGATTATCACAATTTGTCATCACCTTTTCTTGTATAAAATGACTAATATGATTTAGCTCAGTCACTATGTGTCAATAATATATTTTGCGATATTGGATAATACGTAGTTGAAATGAAGACTTTCAAATTACATTCCCGACCGCAAATTCTTTAAGAATACGTTTCATGTCGCAGATTTTGTCAAATGATAGAGTTTAAAATAGTTCACACGCATGCATGACACTCCCTCGCATGCACAGCCGGTCAGATAATCATGTGACCGGGCTGACGCCGTGCTAATATGCTCCGTCCTCTCCCATCAGGCAAAGTGGTGCATCGCTGTTTCTTTGTTTGTATTTAAACCTTTCTTTTTACTCTTTTCTTTCTTATATATCGACATCCATCTCTCTCTCCCCTTGCTTTTCTTCGCCGTTCTTCTCTCTCCGTTCCGAAGCGAGATCCATTTCCACCCCCCGTTCGTGGATTCCCCCAACGCGCATGCCATCCACGAACGCGTCGGCGAGCGAGAACTTGTCCCGAGCGCTGCAAACTGGCTCCGACGCCTCCCTTTTCTTCTCGCCGACGTCGCTGAGCCTGTCCCTGATGACGGTGTTCTCGCCCCGAAGCTCGACGACGCGCATTCGGACTTGCTCTACCACGAGGCGAATGTTCTCAGGGCTGAGGCGAGGGTGTTTCGCCAGGGCGTTGTGGCGCGACCGGCTTGAATACTTGTTCTCAGCGCCCTGGGGCAGGAGGGAGGGCAGGAGGGAGGGCAGGAGGGAGGGCAGGAGGGAGGTGGGGGCAGGAGGGAGGGCAGGAGGGAGGACAGGAGGGAGGGCAGGGGGGAGGGCAGAAAGGAGGGCAGGAGGGAGGGCAGGGGGGAGGGCAAAAAGCAAGGCAGGAAGGAGGGCAGGGGGAGGGCAGGGGGGAGGGCAGGAGGGAAGGCAGAAAGGAGGGCAGGAGGGAGGGCAAAAAGCAGGGCAGGAGGGAGGGCAGGAGGGAGGGCAGAAGGGAGAAAAAAAAAATGAGGGTCAAAATGCGAAGAAGGGGTATGACACGGAAGCCAAGGGGTTGAAACAGATCACAGGAAAAGGTCAAAAGATCAGAGACAAATTAAGGTCAGCTGATGCCCTAATCTCATCCCAATAATCATGATCTTCCAATGATGCACTGAAACAATGCCATTTCCCTCATAGGCCAAGAAAGCAATATATCAGATATAATAAAATGAAATACAAACAGTAAAAATACCGATCTTGGTCTTAAAACACCAATATTCCACGAGGAATGGGGGGGGGGGTGTGACAATGATAACATGGTAAAAATATCAAGCCAGTCAAGATTCATAATCTCACTGAATATGATCTATTTCGGTGCTACATTCACTCGTTACTATACTCCCACTCTCTCAGTTACTCCCTCATTCACTTGCACATTATCTCAAGTCACTCATTCATGTCCACACTCACCCACTCATTTATTCAATACCATACTCCAATACTCAGTCCCTTAGTCAGTCTCCCCCTCACTCCCACTCCCATTCCCTCCCTCCCTCACTCCCATTCCCACCCTCCCATTTCTATTCCCTCCCTCCCTCTCACTCTCCATCACTCCTACACCCTTCCTCCCTCACCCCCACTCTCTCTCCCTCCCTTACTCACTCCCACTCCCCCCTATCCCCCTCTCTCGCTCCCACTCCATCTTTCCCTCCCATCCTCCCCCACCCACTTCCTCCTTCCTTCCCTCCCTAACTCCCATTCCCACCCACTTCCTCCCTTCCTCCCTCCCATTCCCTCCCTCCCTCCCTCACTCCCACTCCCATTCCCTTCCACCCTC
>NC_091570.1:3913486-3920986 GCF_042767895.1 Penaeus vannamei | reverse complement strand
ATTCCTCTCACTCGCGCACTCTTACACAATCTTTTCTATATTTATACACATACACTGTTATTCTCCCACACTCACACTTCTCACACTCACACTCATCCCTACGCACAGTCTGTCTACAAAAGCAGACTCACTCATATACAAATTCACACTCAATTCACATACTCACACTTTCACTCAATTCCTCACACATATCCTCATCCTCACACCTTCACACGCCTCATACTCACCCTCACACGTCCTCATACTCACCCTCACAAATATCCTCTTACTCATCCTCACACCCGCACTCATATCCTCACACCCACACCCTCACTCATATCTTCATACTCACAGCCTCACTCACACACTCAAATACCCACACAAAAACCCAAACTTTTCCGCCAAAAAAGAAAAGAAAGAAAAAAAAAAGAAAAAATGTAAAAAGGAAACAGAAAAAAAGAAAGGAAAAAAGAAGAAAAAAAAATAAATAAAGAAAGAAAAAAGAAAAACAAGAAAACAGAAAGAAAAAAAAAAACAAAACAACAAAAACATCACACAACTCACCATGTTATCCTGATCATTGCAAGTGAGATACAAGAAGTAATTAAGGAAGGAACCCTGGTCAGCGCAACTCAGCTCGAACTTCAGCACACTCAGCACCTGCCGCTCGAGGGAGAGGAGCTCTGCCCGCGTGTAAGAGTTCAGAGTCAGCTGGAGCAAGTCTGAAGTCTGAAAGGGCGGAGGTGGGCGTCAGAGAGGAGTGGTGGCGTCAGAGGCGGTGTTACTTATACGTCGCCGCTCCACTATTTCCTTCTAAATTCGGTTTCGAATACGGACGCTGGGAATAAAAGACTGGGAATCTGGGATTGGGAATAAGGGGCTGGGAATGTGGGATTTTGAATGTGGAATTGGGAATATGGGGCTGGGATTGGGAATATGTAATTGGGAATATGTAATTGGGAATATGGGGCTGGGATTTTGAGATTGGGAGTAAGGGGCTGGGAATCTGGGATTGGGAATATTTTTGGGAATATTTTTGGGAATATTGGGATTGGGAATCTGGGATTGCGAATATTTTGGGGAATGTGGGATTTTGAATATGGGTTTTGGGATTTTGAATGTGGAATTGGGAATATGGGATAGGGAATATGGGGCTGGGATTGGGAATATGTAATTGGGAATAAGGGGCTGGGATTTTGGGATTGGGAATATGGGGCTGGGATTTTGAGATTGGGAGAAGGGGCTGGGAATCTGGGATTGGGAATATTTTTGGGAATATTGGGATTGGGAATCTGGGATTGCGAATATTTTGGGGAATGTGGGATTTTGAATATGGGTTTTGGGATTATGGAATTCGGAATAGGGGAGTGAGAATATGGGGCTGGGAATAAGGAGTTGGGAATATGGGATTTTGGAATTGGAAATATGGGGTTGGGAATCAGGGGCTGGGAACAAGGAATTTGGAATATGGAATTGGGAATATGGGATAGGAAATGCGTACTTGGCTGCAAATGGGATGTGAAAAAGAGCAATAAATATGATAAAGATATAGGGGGGAATACAAAGAAAGCCGAGAGAGAGAGAGAGAAAGTGAGGGAGAGACAGATAAAGAGGGAGAGGGAAAGAGAGAGAGAGAGGGGGTGAAGGGGGAAGTAGAAAGGGAGAAGGGAAAGCGAGGAGAGGGGAGGATAAGGAAAGGAAAGGAAGTGGTAGGGAAGTGAAATTGAAGACAGGGAAGAGAAGGGAAGGGAAGAGGAAGGAAGAGAAGGAAATGAGATGGATGATGGAGGGAAAGGGGAGAAGAGGAAAAAGAGAGAGGAAGGGGAGAGAGAGGAATGGAGAGACAAAAGAGAGGAGCGGAGAGACAAGAGAAAGAAGAGAGAAAATGAGAGGGGAGAGAGAGTAGTGGAGAGACAAGAGAGAAGAGAGAGAGAAGAGTAAAAAGACAAGAGAAAAGAGAAGAAAAGTAAGGAGACGAGACACAGAAGAGGAAAGAGACCAGAAATGAGAAGACAGATTCAAGAGGGGGGACTACACTACACAACGAAGAGTCCTTTATAACCAAACCCCGATACAACGACCACAACCCCTCTCCCAAATCCTCACCTCAGTCGGTCTCTTCTCCTCCAACTTGGACACAATGAGGAGAGAAGTGATGGCCAGAAGCTGTACCCTATGGACCGGTACACAGCGGACCTCCAACACCCGGTCCACCAATGAGATGCTCTGGTACAGGGTCTCCGAAGACAGCTCGAGGTAGCTCTGTGGCGGGTAAGAGATTTGGGGTTGAGGGAAGCTGCTAAGGGTAAAAAAAATTGATAGGGAGGAATATGTCCGAATATTTTTGTTCTTCATTTGTTGAGTTGTATGTTGTTGTTGTTTTAAATCGCGTGCGCTTATTTTTTTTTTTTTAATTAAACTCTCCCTCTCTTTCTTTCTCTTTCTCTCTCTCTCTCTCTCTCTCTCTCTCTCTCTCTCTCTCTCTCTCTCTCTCTCTCTCTCTCTCTCTCTCTCTCTCTCCCCTTCGTCCATCATCCTGTATCGTAGGATTTCTACTTTTCACCTTCACCCAACCCTCCCTCCCTCCCTTCATCCCTTCCTTTCTCTCCATCTATACACTACTTCAACACTTTTCCTTTTTTGATGCCCATGTAACATTGTCTCTCCCTCCATCTTCTCTCTCTTTCTCTCTGTGTTCTGCTTCCCCTTCTGCACCACACCGTTTATTTTTCTCCCTCTTTCTTCCTATCCCTGTTTTTCTTTCTGTCTCTCTCTCTCTCATTACCACGCTAACTCCACTCACACTTAACCATTAGTCACATCTCACTTATTACTGACCCAGCACTCTCTCAACCAACTCTCCCTCCTCTCCCCTTCTCTCATCCAATTCTTACCCTCTTACACTCACCCTCCTCTTACCCACTTCTCATCCACATTTCTCCCTTCTCTCACCCTTTCTTACCCAACAGTCTCCCTCTCCTCTCCCCCATTTCTCACCCCTCTCTCCCCCTTCTCTCACCTACCTCTCCTCCATTCTCTCACCCATTTCTCCCTCTCCTCTTCTCTATTTCTCACCCACCTCTCTCCCTTCTCTCACCCCTTTCTCACCCTCTAACCCAATTCTCATCCACATTTCTCCCTTCTCTCCCCCTCCTCTTCCCCATTCCTCACCCACCTCTCCCCCTTCTCTCATTCACCTCTCCCCCTCCTCTTCCCCATTTCTCACTTTTCTCACCAACTTCTTCCCATTCTCTCACCCATTCCTCACCCTCTTCTTACCCATTTCTCCCCCACCTCTCCCCCATATCTCACCCATCTCTCTTCCTTCTCTCCCCCTCCTGTTACCCATTTCTCCCCCTCTTCTTACCCATTTCTCACCCGCCTCTCTCCCTTCTCTCCCCCTCCTCATCCCCACCTCGCATTCGGCCCCACCTTACCTGGACCTGTATGAGCCAGTCCACTAAAATGGCTCTGGTGCGTTGATTAACCGAAGGGTGCGTGGACAGGTAACTTCTCGTTCTCATGTGTCGTCTCTCGACTTCTAGCAGGCACTTCATGACATCCTAGAGAAGAATGGTTAATGGTTAAAAGCAGAATAAATATGCTAGCATTTTGACATCCTGGAGAAGAATGGTTACTGGTTAATGGTTAAAAGCAGAATAAATATGCTAGCACTTCATGACATCCTGGAGAAGAACGGTTCATGGTCAATGGTTAAAAGCAAAATAAATATGCTAGCACCTCATGACATCCTGGAGAGGAATGGTTAATGGTTAAAAGCAGAATAAATATGCTAGCACTTCATGACATCCTGGAGAAGAATGGTTAATGGTTAAAAGCAGAATAAATATGCTAGCACTTCATGGCATCCTGAAGAGGAATGGTTTATGGTTAATGGTTAAAAGCAAAATAAATATGCTAGCACCTCATGACATCCTGGAGAGGAATGGTTAATGGTTAAAAGCAGAATAAATATGCTAGCACTTCATGACATCCTGAAGAAGAATGGTTAATAATTAATGGTTAAAAGCAGAATAAATATGCTAGCACTTCATGACATCCTGGAGAAGAATGGTTAATGGTTAAAAGCAAAATAAATATGCTAGCACTTCATGACATCCTGAAGAGTAATGGTTAATGGTTAAAAGCAGAATAAATATGCTAGCACCTCATGACATCCTGGAGAGGATTGGTCAATGGTTAAAAGCAGAATAAATATGCTAGCACCTCATGACATCCTGGAGAGGATTGGTCAATGGTTAAAAGCAGAATAAATATGCTAGCACTTCATGACATCCTGGAGAAGAATGGTTAATGGTTAATGGTTAAAAGCAAAATGAATATGCAAGCACTTCATGACATCCTCAAGAATAATGGTTAATGGTTAAAGGCAGAATAAATATGCTAGCACTTCATGACATCCTGAAAAGTAATGGTCAATGGTTAAAAGCAGAATAAATATGCTAGCACTTCATGGCATCCTGGAAAAGAATGGTTAATGGTTAAAAGCAGAATAAATATGCTAGCACTTCATGGCATCCTGAAGAGGAATGGTTAATAGTTACTGGTTAATGGTTGAAAGCATAATAAATGTACTAGAGATCTAAGGTCATGCTGCACTATAGGAAGGTACAGTAAAGGGTGGGGAAGGGTGATAGTTGCTCTACGTGGAAGGGTTGTCGTGTTTTTTGGTTATATTTTTTTCTACTTATAGTGTGCATGTACATCTCTGGATTTAATTGTTAGACCTGTGTTGACTGTCCTTCTTCCTGTCTGTCTGTCTGTCTAACTCTGCTCCTTCCCCGTCTCTCTTACACTACATTAAACAAAGATGTATCCAAGTTGTTGCCTTCACATATGTTCCCGTCTCATGCTACACCTGTTAGCTTTTACGAAATATAAACAGATGTCTATATATAGATTGATATACTGGTGCATGCATGTTCGTATTCCATTTAAACAATTTTATCAAGTGTAATTACACACAGAACAAACTTAAGCAACTTGGGTAAGCAAGATTTCAACACTGCAAACGAAGGCAATTTACTTTTAGGCTTGTTTACAGAGGCAAGTCACTTTCAACCTCCAAGAGACACACACAATGCTTAGGGAATTAAGGGTTGCAATCTCGTGTGCATCGTGGTCTGCAATGTGCGTGGCATGAGTAACTTTTTTTTTTTATCTGTGGCTATTTCTAACAAGGCGAAAGTCAGCGAAGATACAGCTTTATTCCCGTATAATGAGAGGCATGGGCAGACGCTAAATATAGCATTATGTAGGTGAAGTTCCTAACTTTAGCAAATGATTTTAGATATCACTAAATTACAACTAAATTACTACGGTCTGACTTGAATGAAATTACGATATCCCATTTTTCATTTTTTTCCATCAAACTGTGTAGATATGAATCACCTTCCCGACATAATTTATAAATACATGGTTTTATTTATTTATTTATTTGCTAACCTAGTCATGCACCTCTTATCATGACTACGACCTGCTGGTTTTACAAATGCGCAGTGTGCACTGGGAACAGCTGTGCGGATAAGAGAGGTTAAATCTGTATAAAAAAGGTATCTGTATAAAAAAGGTAGTTTGGAGATTCTGAAAAAACGAAATATTGTTCAATTGTCTTCTAATAAACGAAGAATAATGGTTTGCAATAACCATAACTGATATCTGTATATAAAAGGTAATTTAGAGATTACTAAAAAAACTAAATATGTTTTAATCATATTTCAATAAATGAAGAATGATGCTTATTGCAATTAGGTACGAAAGACGGCGAAAGAGAAGTTATAAGTAATATTTTCCGTTGGCCCAGCTGTGGATCCAGCAAATATTTTATCAATAATAGTCCTAATAACATCCTGGCAATATTTACATATTCAGGTATCGAAGGTGGAATTTTTGCCAAAGTGAGCATTTGGCAACACCACGGCTGAGAATGTTAATTTTTTTAAAACATTCATTACACGAAACGCCATCTGTTAATGACTGGAACAACCTAAACAGTCCGCAATGGATCACTCGCATTCATTTCCATAATCCAACTCAGCCAATTCAGAATAAACGAGTTTTAATAAACCTTTCAACAGAGCAAATTTCCACAAAATAAGCTACAACGATGCACCTTCCTCACATTCATAGTCTATCCCAAAATTCTTTTTCTTTCTCACTTTTCCACGACTACGCTCCAACTTGCCTTCATTTACTCTTAAAATATCATCATAATCTACCCCCATCAACCTTAATCTACCCCTAAAGATCCACTTTTCATAAATCTCTCTCATATCAACCTCAACATCTACTCGTCTACCCATGACCTAAATCCAATCAGCTGATCTCAGGGCCAGGGTCAACCTAGTGAAATATTCATCACGATTCGACAGAAACTTGTGGAGCAAATTCTCTCTGAACAAACCATTTAACTAAGAAGCTAAAAACAGTATGGCCATAACCTCCTATATTCTTTTTATAGCGCAATAATCTACGATCACAATCTAACCTATGTTCTCCGGGCATTTTGACCCCCCCCCCCCCCGATAGATGGGACCTCAGGAGAGTCACATTAGTAGGCCTACCGTGCCCAATATCACAAGACATACTAAATCAGTGTTACGCACATCCAATGCTACATAATTACGAAATCAGTACCATCCAGGGCCAACATCGCCATACGAAATTAATACCAAGCATTTTCAATATTCCGAGAATGTAGACCTACCTACATGCACAACAAAGGGCTTTCTCTCTAATGTCAAACCGTAGAATATGCTAAATATAGACTGAATATAGACTAAATAGACTGCTGTTTTGGTCTCTCACCTCCTCGTAGTCATCGGCGAGGCAGTAATTTCGCTTCCAGATGACCTTTTGCGGTAACGAGCTTGTCACGTGTTCCTGTCCTGGAGAAGTGGATAGTTAGACATCATTCATGGCTATCGAGAACCTCGTTCCTGGCTGGTCAGCAATCACTCATGGCTATTTAGTAATTCACTCACGATTAGTCAGACTTCACTATGACACACACACGAAGTTTGAATGAAACAATTTCCGCACTTATTTTTTTCTCATTCATACCTGCCATTCATTCATCACACGTTTCACTACTTGGAGTGATTCATGGATACGATGTGATCTATTGTTTCGGAAATATAAATATTGTGGGTAGTTCTAATATCTGACAAATGCTAGATTTATGTACAAATATTGTGAGCAAAATAATTTGATCTTTTATGAATTTATAGGTACGTCACTGCGGACTTACCGAATGTTGTAATGTGATGAATGAGACATACACACTGACATTAGCTGACAATAAAAGAATACAGGGCATTATTTTTACATTTTCCATATTCACATCAAGTTATTAGGTTAACCACTTACATATACATCTACAGGCCTGGCCATTCGGAAGAAAACATTCTTATCTTCTTTCCCTCTCTCTCTCTTTCTATCTCGTATTCTTCCCTTTCTCTCCTAATCTAATCATTCCACTCAACTTTTCGCCTTTCTTCT
>NC_091570.1:3895986-3908486 GCF_042767895.1 Penaeus vannamei | reverse complement strand
CTGCACAGTAAGTCCGTATTGTTGGATACGTTGAAATGGAATGTGTTCAGATAACTTTTAAGTCAGTTATCCTATTGCATAATAACGACAATAATTAAGTAATGATGACACTAATGATGATGATGATAATAATAATAATAATGAGTTAATATGAAAATTACAATTATAATACTACTACTACTGTTGATTATAATGCTACTACTGATAATGATAATGATAATAATAATAGTATTAATAATGATAATAATAATAATAATACTATTAATAATGATAATGATAATAATAATACTATTAATAATGATAATGATAATAATAATAATTATAATTTTAACGTTGACAAAGATAATTGCCCAGAGTATATTCGTGCACTGCTTTTTGCGGTAAGTGTCCAGTAGTAATGTATGTATTGTGCTTTATCATCCAACTGAAAGATCTTGTTTGCAGCTCTAAAATGTTGACACAGGACTCGTGCTACATAAAGAATGATTGTAGAGCAAAGAAATGGAAAGCAAGAAGCACACGAATATGCAGATCTTGTCACTGTGTTGTTTCTTCAGAGCGTACGGATTAAAAAATACATATTGAACCCACATACACACATGCACCCACACCCACACCCACACTCACGCCCAAATCCACACACGCACGCATGATCACGCACGAACACACATACATACACATACACACACAAACACACACACACACACGCGCGCGCGCGCGTTGACATCAATGTAAAGAGAAAGTTAACAGTGAAGACCTCAAAGACTGGACAGTGAACAAGACGAAACCAGTTATAGTGATTAAAATAGTTTATGAAGTCACGCACGCAAGAAAACACATCATTTCTCTCATTCTCTCTTTCTGTATTTTGTTGGTTTTGGCAACAGTCATTAATAAGTCTGCATCGATGTGTGACTCCCTTGTTCTCCAACCAACAAGGCGACACCGTAGCTTAATTAGCAAAAAATCAGGCAATGCGTAGCCATTCAGCATTTTCTAGGGAACGTAGAGGACTATGGAAAGATTACAGAGCGTTGTTATTTTTTGGAACTGACTGTGACGTTATCCTTCCCTTCAGCTTATCAGTTTTATTTATCAGTGAAGGCCATTTCGTTTCCTTTGCAAGTCTGTGATCTAGATTTTTGTATTCCTTCGCGCGACCCTTTGTGTCTCCTGTCTATCGATTTCTCCCACTGTCTCTGTCATTCCCCATCTCTCTCACTGCTCCCTGTTCCTGACTTTTTCTCCCATTCATAGATTGTTTTGTACTGATATTGGGTATAACAGTCGTAATAGTGGTCAGAATCATAGTAGTTGTAGTAGTAGTAGTACCTTTAGCAACAACAGTATCAGGAATACTAGAAGCAGTAGTACTCGTCCTACTTTAGACAACATCCGCAGCAGTATCAAAGTAGAATATTATAACAGTTGTCAAATGAATACACAGGAAACATCATCTTTATTTGTGTCAACAATTATTTAATTTTCTTGCATGTGGCTGACCTAATGACAGGCCACTTTCTTTTAGCAATCCTCACTCTCTGTTTCACTAATTCTTCATTCTTTCACCAACTCTATTACTTATTCCACTAACACTCTTTTTACGCATTCTCTGTTTATTCATTCTCTTCAGCTCAGATTTCCTCACTCTTACCAATATAGCATCTGCCTATTTTGCATATCTTTACAGAAGGGGTGGCCAACCAGTCGATCGCGATTGACTGGTCAATCACAAGCCTGTTTCAAGTCAATCACACTACTGTACCTATTAATAATTCGTCCTTCAGAAGTTGTCATGCAAATAGGTGCAATAGCATAAGTAAGTACTCATGATACTTGGATTATTATCTTTCTCTTTTTTCTAGTAATAAGTTATGCTTTTATTTATAATGATGAACATGTCTGAACAACATACAATTATTTATAAAGAAAGACTACTCCTGTGTTACATTAATGGAATCTTAGGCTGGTAACTGTAGAAAAAGTAGATCATATCTCACAAAAGGTTGGCCACCCCTCCTTTACAATTTACACTTTCATTATATCTTTGAAGACAATCTTTTCTCTCAAATAATTTTAAGTATCTCTATCTTCGAGAACTTAACAAACAAGCAAATAATTTCCCAGAAAATTTCACTTATTGCATTCCATAAATGGTTCTTTGAAAAGCTGAAATAGAAAAATGTAGATAAACACACCCAAGTGCTTAACAAATTAATGTGGAGCTAGAAATCATATAATGGCCTTATCTATGAAAATATCTAGCAGTAAAAATATGTATTTGTCCTTAAGGAAATTAATATCATCATTTACAGTGTAAAACAATGGTTTGAAAAGATCCAAACATTTATCCTTTTGTGACTCTGGGTGCTCCAGTCCCTCAGAGAGTACCTACCTTTGACCTGCCACTAAAACTAACCTGAATAACATTTCCTCAAGCAAAACACGTTAATGTGAATACTTGAGAGTGAGGAAGAATTATTAATATTATATAAAAGTAGTAATTTTGCATGCTTAAACCAAAGATGACTAAATATGAATTCATTCATACATCAAAGAATGCCACAAGGTGAGTCTAATTAACGCGGGTGTTTCCCAGACAGGAAATGTTTTATGCAGGATATTGTCAGATATTTTGAGTCTGGTTATTTATAGTTGGATAATTGATTTTCTGACCATATTTTTATAAAACTATATGGCTCATTCTAGAAGACAGATAGATTTTTTAAAAATGTAATTTTTAATTATTATATCAAAACATTTATGGCCAGAAAAAAATGGGCTCAGTTTTTTGCAATAGAAGGGGCAAAAACAGGCACCTATTTAATTTTGGATCTGCAAAAATGTATATTTGGCTGTTGCATCATTTATCAACAGAAGATGAATGGAAGCGTGCTGTTGGCCAAGATTCCCACAAGAATATTTTGCCTAATAGGAGAGTCACAGTGCAATTTATTAATATTGCTGATATAATGACTACACACTAACATGTATATATGCAAATACTAACCCAACAATATGAACCAAAACATATACAAACAAAAAAAGGATTTTGCATGTTCACTTAAACCCATATTATTCACAATGACATCCTTATCATACAAGTATAAAAATAATCCACAACCTTGAGACTTTCCAAAACTTTATCAAATAAAAGACAACAATTTTTCAATATTTTATTATTTTCTTGTACCTCATACAAATATATCATATCTATTTATCAAGAGAAAGTTTCATAATAAGGCAAAGTATAAAACATTTAGTACATGTATATATTCTTTTCTGTTTTGAATATGTGGCGACTAGATACAACCATTGACATGGACATATAATGGTAGCATACATGTGATTTTTTATAAATTTGAAGAACATTTAATAAAATATGACATTTCTCAAATTTCACATCCTGCCTGCTAAACTTAATAAAACTAGTACTTCTTTTCCTTTTAAACCTATCTTCTGTAGCAGAAAAAAGGCCAAATTTTCTCCTTAAACAGAGGTATAAAGGCATTCAATTTGAATATGATCACTGCACCTTTCTCATTACAAGCTGTGATACATAATGGTTATATCAGTGCATTACTTGCAATTGTAGCGGGGGGCGGGGGGGGCGGGGGAGGGGTTTTAAAGCGTGCGAGTGCACAACAAGAAACCATAGTACCAGTAAGTAATTATACCAAAGAAATGCATTAATGATTGAAGTAGATGTATGACACAGAGATCAAGAAACACGATACATAATTAATAAATTAACGGAGTGTTTTTTTTTTATATTTTCCCTTGAGATACTATAATTATGTTTTTCTTAAAAAGTCAACTGAAACCACATCTTAACTGAGCATAAATAAAACTGTGAGATAACTAATTCACACAAATCAAAGATAACACGTAAAAATCTCTAATGTACAAATATCTAAATGGACATGTTATATGAATTATGATTTTTATTTTATTTTTTTTACTTTAAGAAAAAAAAAGAAGAAGAAAAAAAAGAAGAATACATTGCACCATAATGACTTTCTATTTATGATGTTTGTTACAAATAATAAACCATTCCAATTGTGTAGACACCGGACAAAGGTGGGAATTCTTTCATGGTTCTCAAATTCCCACATTTCCACACAAACCTGTAGCCTTTTTTTTTGAAACCCGGACTAATGCCCTTTCCACGCAATCATTGTGACATGTAATACTGGATTACGAGGCAGCCATGGCAACCCTTTCCTTGGTCTTGACTTTCTCCTTTGCAGGCTCTGTGAATGGAGGAAAAAATATGATGAAAAAGAAAAAAAAAAGAGAGATCAAAAAAGAAAGAAAGAATGAAAGAAAAACATGCATGTATGAAATGTTCTCAACAAAAAATTGTGGTTTAGGCTGTTAACCCTTCAGAGATGGGTACGGCTATAGCTATCATGACTCACAACAGGTGGGCTGGCTGCATATAACTTACGCCTAGCCACAAAGTCTAGACTGTAGTGTAATATTACATCACTTGATATTCAGGCCGTCATCATAGGGTTACATACAGTAAAGCCTCGCATCCGGTTTGGTTACATTGGTACTCTTAACCAAATGCTACCCTGCCTCATATAGCAATTTTGCAGTTGGTAATCAAGTTCTTCCCACAACTGACTTTGACACAGGCCATCCACCTGCATCTAGAAAATAAATGATGTCACAGAAAATAATGAATACTGAAATTAACTAGTCCTTCCATCTGTGTTCATAAGTAGTCACTCAACTGTTAAGCATTACAGTTTGGTTGTGCGTAAATTCCTGACATGTCATTAACCCAATAATGGCTGGTAAAAAATTTGTCAAATGGGCATGATAATGAGCTGTTTCCCCTGTTTGCACCAGGCTTGTTCGGTAGTTTGTAGGCAACATTAGGCACCTAAAAGCTTGTATTTTGATACAATTTAAAAATATATCAATTTTCTTAAGGTTTACCTTCTTTTTATGTGCTTTTGCCTAAAAGTTTTATCATAGAAATGATGCAGCTGCTATTGGAGAAAAACAAGCTCTGTCTGATGAGCCAATAAAAAGGCATGTACATACATTCCACCTGGTGGGAAGTGATTAAAAAGTATGTACTAATGGTAGGGCAAGGTACTGACTCATGATTGTGATATAGACACGAGTAAATGTCCAAATGAAAACAGAGAGCCAGTATTCTATGGGAAAAAGAACATGTCTTCGTATGGGGTGGGTATGAAACCAATGCGTGGCGCTTGGATATGAATTATCTCGGGAATAATCTCCATATTATCCTTTAATAGTGGATGAAGATTAAAGGTATTTTTCATCTACTCTCTTTATTATATTTGTTAAATCATTTGCCTTTAAATATTTATTAAAGTATGAATTACTTGTCTAATACAAGACTATCGTGTGAGAAACATTCTTCAATATTCCCCTTCAAACATTAATTTCTCATAATTCTATAATCAAGGAGGAAGGGCTTTGGAATTTCCACTAATTTTGAAACAAGTGAAAAACCAAATGGAAAAAAGAAAATGAAAAAGAAAAGAAAAAAGAGCAAGAAATTAACTGGTATCACTTATCCAATATCCTATTGCCAAAGTATACTTCCTGAGATACCCTTTATATATATACTGTTAATGTTAATAAACTGTGTTATGAAAGAAGAAGGAGAAGAACAAAATCGAAAGAAAGAAAAAAATACCATCTTTTTAAGCATCCAGCAATGAACCTGCTTACAACACTGAAAATAATATACTATACTGTATATCAACAAATAACAAGTAACACTTGAAACAAAATAACAATAAAATGATAACTTTGGTAATTCAAATAATCATCACAACCTATAAAACATGATATTGAAATTAAAAACTCATAAAAATGTTTCCCTCAAATCAAATAATCATATTACTCTAAAATACAACATACTTCTTTTAATTGTGACAATAATTACACATTTTTAAATAGCATCTATAATAAAAAACAAAAAATTAAATATTCAAGCTAATACAGCTGATTTTAAATGACTACCATCAGATTTTATAGTCTTCTACCTCCCTTCCTGCATCCTCTCTCAATCTCCTATCTCTGCTATTTCTCCTTTCCTCTTTCTTCCAAAATACTGCCTTACCTGGAAGAGTCTCTGGAACGTCTGGAAGTTCGACCTCGGGGTTTTCTGCTGCGGAGGGAGCTTCAGGCAGCTGCTTCTCAACAGCTGCAGCAATGAGGGCATCAAGCTCCTCCTCGACTGCTGATTCATCCTCGTCTGTCAGTATGCCTCCACTGAGCAGTGCATCAATTTCCTGAAAGTATAGTATGCTGGTTATTCTTTAATACATTTTTTTAGAATTCAGTTTCTTGTGTTAACAGAAATTGACATAGCAAAACTCATGACTGTTTTACTACATATTCCAAAAAGAATAACAAAAGGTGAGCAAACAAATTAAAGACAATAAAACAAAAAGCAATAATACTCAAAGAACCAAAGACTATAACTAATAATGATTGTGTTATATCAAAACCCAGATAACCATGATAAAAGAATATGCAAAACTCAATACTTTGAAATGAAAGAAGAGAAAATTATATGTGTGACATACCCTCTGTTTCTCGGCTGCTTCCTGTGTTTCATCAAGGATGCGTTCCACATCTTCAATACTAAGCATTTCATTGATCTGTTTCAGGGCTTCGTTTCCTACCTTCAGACTGTCAACAACCTGTGGAGAAAAAGGAGTAAATTATCTTTAGATTCAGATGATATTTTCAAAAATAGAGCTGGCATAAAAAATACACTGAATTCTTTGATAAAAAACAAAGGTCTGATAATTAAGATGGGGACACTAAATATCAGAGCTTCCCATACCCACTCTATCAGCTCATAGAAATAATACAAATAATTCTTAAAAACTACCACTATTTTTCTGTATATGCACACATACACTATATAGCTTTATTAACAAGCCTCCATCTTTATTACTAAACCCTGTAAAAGATTTTTAGAAAGTATGACAATGAATAAGTTGCCAAACAGATATTCCCCCCCCCTCTCCTACATACACAAATACATCTTACAACGATGTTTCTCAACAGGCATTCTCTAGGATCAATGGGGCTTACAAAGAGCTGCTAGGGAGCCTTGAGGCTTCTCCATCTGATATTTCTGCTTAGCATTCAATCTGACTGGAGGCTCAGTAGATTTCATAAATGCATGAATTTACAAAATTCATATATTTGTGAACAATTACAGTTATTAATTAAACCTATATCTTTGGTCTAGGGGTGTCTCTGATATTTTTGAAGACAGAGAGTGTTAGTGGAATCATAAAGGATACAAACTAACATCATACAAGACATTATTCAACTGATACAATCACTATATGTATTACATAATTTAAATCCTGTATGCGTATGTATATACATATGAAAATGAATGAAAAATGCAAAGATATGAAACGAACCTTCATTTCTATCTGAGCAAATTCAATGTCCTGTATCATCTTTTCAATATTTTCAAGCGTTCCATCTGTCTTTGTGAGTTGCTCCTCGATGAAGCGTTTCTTCCGCAGCAGAAGTTTGGCCCGGCTGTTTGGAGGAAAGGATAATAAAAATCATCAATTATGAGACAAAATCAAAAGAGAATCAATGATAACAAAGACAGAAATAAAGACAAAGTTAAAACAACATAATCAAATACTGAGCTTCTGGGTGATTTCTTTATATCTTCTATTTTAAGAGAAAAGACAAGTCTTTACATCACAAAGTATTCAAAGCTAGATGACATAAAAAAAAAACTATTTGCTGATATTCTATTTTCCTTCCACAGTATTAATGCATTTTTAATACTTTTATATATTTCTAATATCTATAATAAAGTTAACTTCTTTCATTACTATCTTTCCATTTCCTTCTATATGAAAGAACTTTCAGAAAAGTATACAAAGGGTATTTTGAATAGAATTAATAGTCGACAATATGAGCAGAATCATTAACATATAATATTATATGATTGTCTTGTGATAGGACCCACAAAGCTAATTAAAAAATAAAACAATTTATACTAAATGTTATCCTTGTTCTCATTAGCAAATATTGGGAAAACAACAACATAAAATTCCAATATCTTTCTTCCTTCTACCTATACTCATTTTGGCTACTTCATCTCAACTGATACCCCAGTGTCATATAAGCTTACCCCAACAAACCTAAAGAGTCTAGTCCTCTTGATGTCCCTTTTCTGGAGCTTCAAAATCTCTACAGGCTATTCATCCTGGCCAAACTGACCTACGCCTCCCCTGCCTGGGCCTCCTCCCTTACCGCCACTCAACTACTACAGCTCAAGAAGGTTCAGAAAAAGGCAGCTAAGATCATTCTCGGCCCTCTCTATACCATATACAACAATGCCATAACTATGCCTAACCTCCATAACCACTCACTATGCCACCTCACTGTAGCAGTTGGTTTCAGGTTGCTGTGCCATCTGTGCAACCTGCTGCCCCCCATTGTACCTCTGTCTCGCTGGGCCCTATGTGCCGCCAACAAAATTCCATTACCAGGGAAGGAATCCTAATAAAATATTTAACTTTTACAAAAACTTACTCTTTCTTCCCATTTTGCAAGAGCTGTTTAGCAAGCTGTCTGTCCTTCTCTAGGGTTGCCTCTGATCTTTTCTGGTACTGCCGGATCTTGTCTCTCGTTGATTTCAATTGCTGAAAAAGAGGAAAAGGTTAATATATAACAACATACGACTTTGTAGTATGTACTAAATTAGATAAATCTGTATTTCACAAAGCTAAATAACATCCTACTTATGACCAATAAAATGAAATACCACTGGCGTATACCAAGAGCAGAGATTAACTACTTCATAACGACAATAACAACAACAACAAATAAAAAACCTTAAATCCATAATGAGTAAATTTCAAAGCTACTTTACCTGCAAACCCAAGTAATCACTAATCTTATCTAGATAAGAGATATGGGTAGTCTATGTCCTGAACCTATTTACATATATTGAATTTCAACAAAATGGCAAAAAAAGGAGAAAATCACTAAAAGTATGTAGAAAGAAAGAAAAATAAAAAATAAAAAGAATAAAAATATAATATACAATTAAGTCATTCTAAGACAATTCTAACATTTCAAGAATGGAAGAAAATTAATATTTATGGCATTAGTATATATCATTATCCAAATTTTCTCACTTTCAGGCAAGAAAATTTAATTAAATGATCATTCCAAATCAAATCAAATCATAGTCTCATAATATGTAGAAGTGTCTCAGTTTTCCTATCTAAAACTATCATATATATTACAGAAAATATAAGATATATTTTAACCTAAGTTTTATAAACCACTTAACGATATGTAAAAGAAAGAGAACCAATAAAACTTGTAATATCAATAATTCTCAAACAGTGATGTATACATGATGAAAATAATAGAGATGCATATCACTAGAATTGCTAGTAATCCCTGTGATCCAGATGACGTGAAACATCATGAAAAATATTGGCTCGAGGGCAGATGACATAAACATGCCGTCATGCGAATACTTGGCTGTGGGCTGTGTGACATGAACTTGCTGTTGTGAGTGTTACGGCAGAAGGCAAAGGGCGACGGGAATGACACATCACAAGTGCACAATGGTCTTGGAGTGTCATTAGATTCATTTGGAGCTTTCGCATATTTCCATTGATAAATGAGTGGAATGTACTATCTGTGAGCCATGACTGGAGGAGTGCTGGCTCCATGGATGATGGTATTTCCATGCTCATGATCCTATTCCTGGCTGCCGCGACCGGCGGAGGAGGTTGTATTACAGAATATTGAAAAGAAGACATAAATAACAAAATTCCACTTACTGATATTATTATTGTACTGAGTTATGGACACTATAGAAAGAGAATATGGAGTCTGCATGAAAAACAGTCTATTACCATCTGAATAGAGCAAATCAAAGGACAAATATAGACACAGGAAAATTGCAAAAAAGCAAGAAACACTTGTGCCAAAAAAAGAGGAAATAACATTGCATTCGGGAGGCATGGAGTCTTGCCATCACATGAGTGTTCATGTGTGCCGTTCCTATAAGCCCCATACCCAACAGAGTGGCCACTCAAGTAAGCCTAATACCTGCATTCTGGGCCACGTGATGGCAGTGAAGCATCCAGATCCAATGGGTTAATTTAAACATATCTACAAAAAAAATGGTATAGTGCATGAGAGTGCCGACTATTATGGTTATATCCACCTTCACAACAAAGGACGGTAGGGAAAGAAAAGTGATAAGTTCATGATTTTTTAATGAGTTATTAGCAAAATATTGTTCTGATTTATACAAATCAATAGATATTCTGCAGCAAAAGCTTTCTTAAGCACATGGACCTGACACCTGTATTGATCATTCTGCAGAGAAAAATGCAAGAGAACTACAAGAAGGAAGTCACTGAATCATCTAATGCACCTTTTCCTAGGAGGACTGCTGCCTAAACTTGAATACAAAGTACGGAGTATATGACTGATCAGGAGTGAAGACTTACACTGATTATATAATGCAGGGATTGGGGTGGCAGCCCTACATGGGGGTTTGCAGGGGGTACAGCCCCCTGCAAGCGATGGCATGGAATATACACCTCACTTTCCCTTGTATTTCATCCTATTTATTGGTTGTGGAATTTCTTTGCATTGCATGGTATAGCCCCCTGCATTAGATATCATAATACCCTTCTCCTCATATGTGTATATATATATATATATATATATATATATATATATATATATATATATATATATATATATATATATATATATATATATATATATATATATATATGATGAACAGCTCATCTATCATATTTTCCCTGCAATACCTCTCATACCCTTCATACCCTTCCCTACCGACTGGGCAAAGTTTGTGGGGTATAGGGTATCTACATATGTAGATAAAAGTAGTAGAGAGTGATAGGAATCCATTGGTACTTATATCAACATGATCGGATGTGTGTCGGTATTCTGAAAAACTATTTTACTGTTGATGAAAAACTGAAAAAGTGAATGATTGCAGAGATAAACAAAGGACCATGAAGTACACATCTACCTGTAATGTAACTAATCATTCTAAGCGTTTTAAATAAGACTACATGAAGTGTAGACATTCTAGATGTAACAAAGAATAACTATAAGTACATAATTAGAAAATGAACATCACCATACACAGTACTATAACATGGTAACCCCGGGAAGTCAAAGGTCATTCGACATTACTAAACATCAAACTGAATTTCTATCTATAACACTTTCAAAATGTTCTTCCAGAAGTATTAAATAAACCCACCAACACAGCCTTATCTTGCTCTGTCACTTTACTTTGAGGCTTTTTGGAAAACAAGCTGCCCATCTTTGGCTTTTTTGACGTTGGAATACGAGAGTCAGCTGATTCGAGTAAACAAAGTCAAGTAATAGAAAATGGAGTCGGTGAAGGGAGGGACTATTTTTTTCTCATTCCCTTGTGGAGATTTGTTGCTGTGATAGAAAATGGATTTGTTGAAGGGTTGACTATTTAAGATCATTGAGTTTTATTCGTTTTTATATACACATTTACATATGTATCTTTCCATATATTTGGCTCTATACGCATACACACACGACTATAAAGTTTGGTCTGCAACAATTACTGCCTTGCTTTCCGTCTGTACAATTGTTTTTCTGTGGCTTAATCCGTGCAGATTTTTCTTAAGAGTTCACAGGTTATCCGAAGCATGTGGTACTAATGAGTACCACATGCTTCACGATTGGAACAGTAGACCCCACAACCCGCGTAATGATTTTACAGGTAAAGACCAGCCTGGGTGTTAGACAATGCCTCATCGCTGCAAATGTTTTAGGAGCCCTGGGCAATGCACTGACGTAAAATGGAAATGTCGTCACACATACTGATTTCAGGACAACTAAATATAGCTTTTATCAATTGCAGCACACACCTCCCGACCACAATGGTTACCCTAGCAAAGAAAATTCTCGGTCAGAGTAGATTCAGCAGGATCTCTAGGCACACTGGCATTCATGGAAATGAGCTTAAGAAAACTGGTAGCGGAAAGTCCCTGAATGAACAGGTCATTCAACCAAGAAACAGACTGCTATCCTGCAGCTTCAGACAAAAATCGAGATTCTCCTCCTTGACCAGCCGGAATTCAAACATCAAGGGCGATGAAGCACTGGCGTTCTTAAATTATCTACAGAGGCATCAAGGCTGGCTAAAGCTGTACGTTGTAGTTAACCGAAGTCAGTGACAATGACGCACGCTACACTCAACACTGTAAAACGTCAAGGAACTTTTGTAGTACCTTCTGAAGTGTAAACAAACACACCTTCTTAGACAAAGACCTCCCACTACCACCGCCTAGCTGTTGAATAGGTTATGGCTGTCACTTACTTCGTGCAGGCTGGAGTGGTAATCCGGCCCCGAGATAAGTATTCAGTTATGGCATTCAGGGAAGTCGGCCCTAGTAGCTGAA
>NC_091570.1:3885986-3888486 GCF_042767895.1 Penaeus vannamei | reverse complement strand
GGTGTTCTCGCTCCTGAAGGTCGCAATGCGCACGCCTTATCAACAGCTTAGAGTTTCGTTCATAAAAAACAATGTCACGACTGCAATATTCAGGAACATTGAAGAGGGGATTGAGGATGATAAAAACAGGATCGTTACAGCATTCTGGAGGCGGGAAGAGGATTGTGGGTGAATTTTAGGTTCGTGATGGAAGACGAGGTGAAGAAGGAGGTTTAGCTGGAGATCGAGGAGGAAGTGAAGGGGGAGGAGGAGGAGGAGGAGGAGGAGGAGGAGGGGGAGGAGGAGGAGGAGGAGGAGGAGGAGGAGGAGGAGGAGGAGGAGGTGAGGGTGGAGGTGAAGGAGGAGGAGGTAGAGATGAAGGAGGAGGTGGAGGTGAAGGTGGAGGTGGAGGTGGAGGAGGAGGAGGAGGAGGTGGTGGAGGTGAAGGTGAAGAGGTGGAGGTGGAGGTGGATGTGAAGGAGGAGGTGAGGGTGGAGGTGGTGGCGGAGGTGAAGGAGGAAGATGGTGGTGGTAGAGGTGGAGGTGTGGTGGTGGTGGTGGTTGTGGTGGTGGAGGTGGAGGTGGAGGTGGTGGTGGTGGTGGTGGTGGAGGTGGAGGTGGAGGCGAAGGTGGAGGTGATGGAGGTGGAGGTGGAGGTGATGGAGGTGGAGGTGGAGGAGGAGGAGGAGGAGGAGGAGGAGGGAGGAGGTTGAGGTGGTGGGTGGAAGAGTAAAAGAAATGGAGGAGGTGGACGAGAAGGAGAGAAGGATAAGGAGGGAAGAAAAAAGAGGAAAGGAGGAAGAGGACAAAGGGTAGGAAGAAGAACAAGGAGAAGAAAAATACAGAACATAAAGAAGAAGAGGAGGAGGAGGAATAAGGAGAGGAGGAGAAGAAGAAGAAGAAGAAGAAGAAAGAAGGGGAAGAGGAAAAAGAAGAAAGTAGAAGGATAAGGAGAATGACGAAAAGGAGGAGGAGGAGAAGAGGAGAAGAAAGAAGTAGAAGATGATGGACAAAATAAAGATGGAGGGGATGCCAAGAAAGGTGGAAGTGAAACTGGAGGAAGATTAGGAGTAACAGCAGCAGCAGGAAGAAAGGAGGAGGTGGAGTGGAAGATAGAGCAGTGTGAGGAGGAGGAATAGAAGGGGAGGAGGAAAATGATGATGATAATGATATGATTATTATTATTAATATTAGACATAATGGTAATAATAATAGTAACAATAATGATTATGATAACAATAGTGATAATAATAATGATAGTAACAATGATCATGATGATAACAATCACAATAATGATAATGATAATAGTAACAATGTAGCAATGATAACAGTGATGACAATGATAACAATGATAATGATAATGATTATGATTATGAGAAGAAAAAACAACAAAATGAAGAAGATCCGAAGCGAAGTAGGTATAAAAAGAAAGAATCAGATCCAAAGAAATTAGAAAAGGAGAACGAGAAAATGAAAGAAAATATAAACTGAAAAGAAGAGAAAGGAAAAGAAGGCACAGAAGACGAAGCGAAGAGGGAGAATGCGAAATAAAGAAAGACTTAAGAAAACGAAAGAAGAAAAAAGGAAAGTCAAGAAAAAAAAATATATTAACCCTTGCCAAAGACGAAGTGAAAAGACCAGAATATAATGAATGGTAAGATATAGTTTTCCTTGACATGAACGCTGGTAAACACGGGTTTTCTTGTGCAACCCATTCTCTCACTTTTTTTGCCGGTTTCCATTATCTCTGAATAAATTAAGAAGAGAAAATGAAACCGGGAGAAGAGTAGAGAAGGAAAACGGATATTTATGAAAGGAGAAAGATTAAGATGTGTAAGAAGACAGGTATTGCATGTACAGAGAACGGTGGATGGAGAGACGGAAAAAGGGCGGGAAGATTCAAATTCAAATTAAAAAAGTCATTCAGTTGGTTATAACGGTCGTTTGTTTATCATAAATGGTATCTACATAATGAAACAATAGAGATGTAGAGATAAATATATATTGTATGTTACAAAGAAATAAAGAGAGAAAGTTAAACGATTACGAAAAGTGTATAAGAAAGCGATTTATAATTTATACTTGACAATAAACATTGCGGAAATAAAACCAGCTTTCAATTTTCTCCGTCATAAATTTCAACCAAAAGATAAAGATAAAGGTAAATAAGGAAAGAAAATCATGTGGAGACAAAAATAAAGTAGGTGAACAAGTAAAAAAAAATCATATTAAATCAAATCCGTTAAATTAAAACTAACCTGAAGCCAAATCCAGCATTTTCCCATTCATAAATTTCCGAGTAGGGAGCGAACGGAGCAATAAAGACAATTAAAGAATAACAAACACGGCGATAAAGGTCGCCAGGATTTCGAAAGGTCACGGAGATATCTTTGTAATAAAGATCGTGACGAGTAAATTTTCTGCTTTGGTATATAATTCGCCATTTTCGGGTGACGCGCCAGAAAGTAATCGTTGTCGGACATTTCATTCAACGTAAATAATAACATATCAGCTGGGGCTT
>NC_091570.1:3860986-3870986 GCF_042767895.1 Penaeus vannamei | reverse complement strand
GAGAGAGAGAAAGGAGAGAGAGAGAGAGAAAGGAGAGAGAGAGAGAGAAAGGAGAGAGAGAGAAAGGAGGGAGAGAAAGGAGAGAGAGAGAGAAAGGAGGGAGAGAGAGAAAGGAGAGAGAGAGAGAGAAAGGGAGAGAGAGAGCAGGGAGAGAGAGATGAGCGAGAGGAGAGAGAGAGAGAGAGAAAGGAGAGAGAGAGAGGAGAGAGAGAGAGAAAGGAGAGAGAGAGAGAAAGAGAGAGAAAGGGAGAAAGATATAAGGAGAGAGATAAAGAGGTCTCAGGGAAAGAGAGAAAAATAGGAGAGAGAGATAGATAGAAAGAGATAAGGAAAAAGAGAGATAAGCCTCTTAGGAGCCTGAAACACTCCAGGAGCCCGGGAAGGAAGCCCAAGATTTAGTCCAAAAGCCCAAGAAGTAAGCCCAAGAGGTCGCTGGGAAACTCGAGGACGAAGCAGAGGGTAGGGCAGCAATGGAATGGCTCATGTACAACCTCCTGAAATCTCACGAGAGAAGAGAGCTCCCTCCAGAGGCAGCAGAAGGTTGGTGACGAATAAAGCCTCATTGACCATGTGCGTGGCGTCAAGTAATTAAATCGCGCTGGAGGATGGTGATCTGGTCAGCTGTTTCAGCTGAAGTGAATATATATACATACATATATATTTATATATATACATACATACATATATATATATATATATATATATATATATATATATATATATTCCTGTGTGTGTGTGTGTGTGTGTGTGTGTGTGTGTGTGTGTGTGTGTGTGTGTGTGTGTGTGTGTGTGTGTGTGTGTGTGTGTGTGTGTATGGGCATGTGTATGTATATGTATGTGTGTGCGTGTGTGTTTTTTGTATACCCTGCTGTCACATCAGGGCTCTTGAGTGTAATTATTTTATTTTATTTTATTGTAGTTTAGTCCAATTCTTATATAAATTGGCTATATAACCTGGTGATTATATTTATTTTCTACGACCAGATGCCGATCATGACGCAGTAGCTAGATAAAAAAAATATCATCAATAATCATTATCATTATCACATTAATAATTGTGACTATATTGTCTCAATTTCTATACATTCTGTCAGTTTGTGACTATCTTCTCACGCATGACTCCCTTTCGCAGTGGGCGCGAACGCACTTCAAGGGAAGCATCAGTCCGAAAAGAACGCCCCCACTTCACTGTTATCATACTCGTCTGGCCCGTTAGCGCCCACCAGAGCCTGCTGGCGGGCTATTCCGGCACCCAAGTTAAGTCTCATGTCCGGATCGGTTTTCAGATATCCCAGTGCGATCCTTCCCAGATCCTCCGAAAAATCCATTTCCATGAATATTAGGGCTAGCAAGTACCCGACAGAATAGGCTTCCTGAGCGGGCGAGCTACGGTGCCCGGTGAACATCTCCAGCGCCAGCCAGGGGGAGGAGCTGCCTTCTTCGGATTTCAGGCCATAGAGGCGTCCCTTCTCGCTGGCATTGTCGAAGTCTATGAGGTGGTCTCTCCCGCGGGCGTCCACCAAGACGCTGTCCTCTTTCAGGTCGAGGTGTATGATTCCCTACCTGTGGATGTCCCACACGCAGAGATCAGCAGCAACGTCGAGAAGCTCTTTGTCCGGCCTTTCTTCCTCCAAGTATTTCCATAGAGTCTGCTGTCCCTCGAACGTGATCAACTGGGCCAAGGGAGAGAGATACTCGAACTCCTCGTAGGAAGCCTCCTGGCGGATGTCCCCCTTTAGGCTTCTTCATCACGGCCTTCGTCCCTTCCCAGTGGACGAGAGAAGCGGTGCTGAAGGCGTCCCTGCTCGAGCCTCGTCAACCTGCTTTGTGTCCTGCATGGGGAAACCTGCTCTCTTCAGGAGCCAGTGGTAGCGGGCGGTCTAAGCTGCCTGGCAGGGAGCCTACTGGACTCGAAGGGTGGTGGGCGTGACGTCGGTCTAGTTCCACACTCCGGCGGACTTGTTTGCAGGGACGACGGCGCGGGTCTCACGGTCCCGGCGGGCGGCTTTCCTCTCGGTTGCAAATTTCTGCATTCATTTTGGAAATCTTTGATGTGTTTGTGTGTATGCGTGAGTGTGTGTGTGTGTGTGTCTGTATTTGTGTGCACGTGTATGCGTGTGTGTATGTGTGTGTGTGTGTGCGTTTCTGTGTCTGTGTGCCTGTATGTGTGTGTGTGTATGTGTGTGTGTGTGCTACTGTGTGTATGCGTGTGTGTGTCTGCGTGTGTTCTATGTGTCTGTGTGCGTGTCTATGTGCGTGCGTGCGCACACACACACATATATATATATGTATATATGAATATGTATATACATATATACACAATGCATATCTATCTATCTACCTATATATATGTTTACGAGTATATATACATATATATATGAATATATATATATATATATATATATATATATATATATACATACACATATATATATACACCTATGTATAAATACGCATATATATACATATGTATATATATATATACATATGAATATATATATATATATATATATATATATATATATATACATACATATGATGATATAATAAAAAATAAATGATAATAATTCCTAACACCTATGTATGAATACTCATATATATACATATGTATATATATATACATATATATATATATATATATATATATATATGATAATATAAAAAAATAAATGACAATAATTCCAATAATAATGCTAATGATAACAATAACAACAATAATACCAAATGCGTCGCCATAATGACTCCACATTTTACACATTCACCTACTTATTTTTAGAACTGGGACGAACGTGTTGGAATTCCTCCTTAACCAGATCTGTCTTTTTTTTTTTTTTTTTTTTTTTCTTTTTGTCTTGCGAGTTGCATCTGGATTGTGAACTTGACCGAGACTTGGCAAGTCGTTGAGGTGAACTGGATCATCTATTTTTTTTTTTTTTTTTTTTTTTTTTTTGCGTGTTCGTACTGCTGTTTCCTGTTCCGGCTTTTTTTTGTTTTTGTTTTGCTTGTTTTATGTATATTGTTTTTCTTATGGCATTTGCCTTTGTTGATTCTTGCTTTACTTATTTGTGTTTCTGTATATTTTTGCGATTGTTTATATATATATATATTACCTTTATATAATTGTCTATATATCTATCTATCTATATACA
Organism: Penaeus vannamei; assembly: GCF_042767895.1. Taxonomy (NCBI): domain Eukaryota; kingdom Metazoa; phylum Arthropoda; class Malacostraca; order Decapoda; family Penaeidae; genus Penaeus; species Penaeus vannamei. The sequence continues at coordinate 3,867,837 of NC_091570.1, read as the reverse complement.
TAAACACACACATACACACACACACACACACACACATACTCACATGTCTGTGTATATCCACATACATGCTCACATAAACAACCATGTAAACACACACATAAAAGCCTTATTCTACATAAAATTATATAATAAAAACACACGCAAGATCAACCTCGCATAAAAGCAAGACACAAAGAAAACAAACCAGTCTAAATCTATATATATATGTAACAAGGAGAGCAAGACCAAGGACAAAGAAGAAGAAGAAGAAGAAGAAAAACAAAAACAAGACAAACCAGTCTAAATATATATGTATATGTAGCAAGGAGAGCAAGACCAAGGACAGACAAGAAGAAGAAGGAGAAGAAGAAAAAACAGAGTCAAAGAAGATGATCCAGTTCACCTCAACGACTTGCCAAGACTTGCATTCCATTCGCTCTCTCGGTCAAGTTCACAATCCAGGTGTGACGCGCAAGACAAAAAAAAAAAAAGAAAAAAAAGAAAAAAAAGAAAAAAAAAAGAAATAGGAAGAAGAAGAAAAAAAAATATACAGAGGAGATTGACCCGATTATCTGGGAATTCTGTTCCGTCTTTCCTCATTCTTAAATTCATTCTATTCAGATTAATTAGACGCATTAGTGGATCATCTTGATAGAGAGATTTAGATGCATATGAATTCTAAAAAGCATGCATAAATATTAATGATAACCATGCTAAAAAGTGAATGGGGAAAAATCTGTCTATATTTGAGAAAAATAAATAAACATGTCTATATATAGAAAGAAATAAGTAGATTCACTTGCTATATGCTATTCGTAGAGGAACACACGCATATCAAAACCAACACAACAATTACAAAAAAACAATAACGAACCATAAACAGAAAAAAAGAAACAAAGGTTAGAAAGAAAATCAAGAAAAAATATTCCTAACCACCTAACTACAACCCAAAAAATGCTCCGAAACAAGCCAAACTACCACCATTTAACACGCAGATTACCCAAACAAGCAAATACACACACACACACACTTAACTGCACAACACCCCCCCCACCCCCCACACCCATTCACATAAGACCGACTCTAACTCACCTTGATCGAGATCTACATCACAATGAGAGCGAGAGCGAGGTGAACAACATACCACAACATACCAGGGGAGACCGGTATGTGGGAGGGGAGGGAGAGAGGGAAGAGGAGGAGGAAGGGAAAGGGAAGGGGATGGGGATGGGGAGGGAGGAAGGGAAAGGAGGAAGGGAAGGGGGTGGGGAGGGAGGGAGGGAGGAAGGGGAAGGGGAAGGGAAGGGGGTGGGGAGGAGTAAAGGGAGGAAGGGGGTGGGGGGTGGGTAAGGGAAAGGGGGAGGAGAGGGAGGAAGGGGAAATGTTGGAAGGAAGGGTGGGGGGGAGGGAGAAGGAGGGAAGGAGTTGGGGAAGAGAGGGGTGTGGGGAATGAGAGGATTGGGGGGGGGGAGAAAGGAAGGATAGGGTTGAGGGAGAGAGAGGAAGGGGGAAGATAGTGATGATAATGATGATAATGATGATGACAATGATAATGATGATGATGATAACGATGATGATGATGAGTATGATGATAAGGAGGAGGAGGAAGAGGGGAAGGGTAGCGGTAAAGGGAGTGGGGAAGGAGGAACTTATTGAGGAAGGGCACTATTTACACGAGAACAAGATCGTGCTGTAGGTAACAACACCCTGTTTGGAATGCTGACTGAAGAGGTACCACATGGCGAGAAGGAACTGGTTCAATTATTTTTTTTCTTCATTATTGTCTCCCCTTCTTCTTTTTTTTCCTTTTTTTCCATTCCTTGAATTTAACTGGTGTTGTATTTTTTTTTCTTATTATCAGTTTATTTTTTTCATTATCGTTATTAGAATTATTATCATTACTATCATGGTTTTAATTTTTATAATAATCCCTAATTTCCTTTTATCCATTCCTTGAGAGTTTAACTGGTGTTATGTTTTTTTTTGTGTTATTATTAGTTTAATTTTCATTATCATTATTAGAATTATTATCACTACTATCATGGTATTATTATTTTTTTTATAATAATCCCTAACATTGCAGGCATTATTACATGATTGAGAATCTTTATGTTTTGCTCTTCTCTACGATGGAAATTTGCTTTTGTTTTCCTCTCTCTATTTCTCATTTCCCCACTTTCTACCTTGCTTTTTTCTCTTTCCCTTTTCTCTGGCCTCTGTTCTTATCCTCTAAGTTCCCACTTGCTTCATTCTCCTCCGTCCTCCTTCCTCTCTCCCTTCCTTCCTTCCCTCTCTCCTCGACTCCCTACCTCTCCCGTCTCCCCCCCCTTCCACCTTCACTCACTCCCCCCTCCCCCTTCTCCCCTCACTCCCTCTCACTCCCTCCCTCTCTCCACCCACCCCACCCCACCCCACCTTTCCCCAACCCTCCCTTATTCGCACCAACCCTCTCGTCTCTTATTCGCACCAACCCTCCCGTCCCTTATTCGCACCAACCCTTCCCTTCCCAAAGCAAAGCCATTTCACCTGTTGCATGATTAAGCAGGGGGAAGACAGGTAAAAGGTACGTTGCATGATGGATGGCCGTGTTGATAACCCGAGACGGATATTACAGCGGGTTTCAAGGGGGCGTAAGTGTAGTGTTTCGGAGTCTCGAAACGGCTTCGCTTAAAAATGCTTCGCTTAAAAAAATGCTTCGTTTAAAAATGCTTCGTTGGAGGGTTCCTGTTCGTCTGTGTCGCTTCTATGTATTTGTTTACTGTGTGTTTTGTTTATCTTGTTAAGTGGTTTTGTGCTGAATATTTGTTATTGTATATGGTTATTGTTTGTTTGTCTCTCTCTCTATTTTTATCAAATTGTTTGTTGATGGACACAGCAGATGTATATTTCTGTATTTGATTTTACTTACAGCATATGTATATATAAATGAATATATATATATATATATATATATATATATATATGAAGCTATACATATATATATATTATATGTATATATATATTCATACACACACACACACACACACACACACACACACACACACACACACACACATATATATATATATATATATATATATATATATATATATATATATGTATATATATATACACACATGTATATATGAATACACACACACAGACATATATATATATATATATATATATATATATGTATATATATGCATATATATATACATATATATATATATATATATATATATATATATGTATACATATATACACACCCAGTTGAATACACACACACACACACACACACACACACACACACACACACACACACACACACACACACACACACACACACACACATACAAACATACACACATTAACGTGAACATGATATTTGTATGTGTCTATCCAACAGTAACTAGATAGTGTGTGTGTAAGCGTGTATGTATGTGCGCATGTGCGTGAGTGTGTGTGTATGTGCAACTCTCTGAATAATTGACGATAATGTTTAGTAAAGTGCAAGTGGCTGTCTGTCAACAACATACCGTCTGTTAGACTTGTTCTATTACATATATTCATATTTACCTGTACATTCTATTTATAGCAATGACATCGGCGCCAGGTTAACGCGTGGAATCCGCTACCTCCTTCATAAAATAAAAAATAAAAAGAAAAACAGACATGTATAAACACACACGCACACACACACACACACACACGCACATATAAATATATATATGTATATATATATATATAGATAGATAGATAGATAGATAGATAGATAGATATGTGTATATATGTACACACACACACACACACACACACACACACACACACACACACACACACACATATATATATATATATATATATATATATATATATATATATATATATATATATATATGCACGCACTCATATACACACATTATGCATATGCACGTATGCACATACACACAGACACAAGAACATACACAAACCGCTTTTTTGTATTCAGAATAAATATTTACTCTGCAACAACATGCACTTAAGCACAGGGAAAGGCTAAGCAAGAAGGAAATGAATAATTAGTGATGAAAATGCTAATGCCGATGACCGTTTGTGATGATTAGGGTGTGGAACTGATGAATGATAATGATGGTTATAATGATGGTAATTACGATGCACCGACTGTTGCTGTTGATGTACTGCGTAAGCAAATTTATGATGAAGACTATGATGGAACTGCAATTTCTTTGGTGATAATTATCATAACAGTGGTATTTGATATTATTACTGCCACTACTATACTTTATATATATATATATATATATATATATATATATATATATATATATATATATATATATATATATATGTGTGTGTGTGTGTGTGTGTGTGTGTGTGTGTGTGTGTGTGTGTGTGTTTTAAGTATTTTAACTTAAACCAGCAGCGTGTTCATACAATTTCATATAAGTTAGCCATCAAATGCAAGAACATCTATGAGGATTACAACATTACTCATAGATGCTTCTTTTCTTATATTCTGCCTCATTTTGAGTGTTGTTCTCCTGTGTGGGTTATCTGCTGCAGACTCACACATAAGACTGCTTGATCGTTCTTTTAATTCCATTACATTTCTCCTGTCTGACTTAAATTGGTCGTTCTTTTAAGTCCATTAAATCTCTCCTTTCTGACTTAAATTTGGTCGTTATTTTAATTCCATTAAAAATCTCCTTTCTGACTTAAATTTGGTCGTTCTTTTAATTCCATTAAATCTCTCCTTTCTGACTTAAATTTGGTCGTTCTTTTAAGTCCATTTAATCTCTCCTTTCTGACTTAAATTTGGTCGTTCTTTTAAGTCCATTAAAAATCTCCTTTCTGACTTAAATTTGGTCGTTCTTTTAAGTCGATTAAATCTCTCCTTTCTGACTTAAATTTGGTCGTTCTTTTAATTCCATTAAATCTCTCCTTTCTGACTTAAATTTGGTCGTTCTTTTAATTCCATTAAATCTCTCCTTTCTGACTTAAATTTGGTCGTTCTTTTAAATCCATTAAATCTCTCCTTTCTGACTTAAATTTGGTCGTTCTTTTAATTCCATTAAATCTCTCCTTTCTGACTTAAATTTGGTCGTTCTTTTAAGTCCATTAAATCTCTCCTTTCTGACTTAAATTTGGTCGTTCTTTTAATTCCATTAAATCTCTCCTTTCTGACTTAAATTTGGTCGTTCTTTTAATTCCATTAAATCTCTCCTTTCTGACTTAAATTTGGTCGTTCTTTTAAATCCATTAAATCTCTCCTTTCTGACTTAAATTTGGTCGTTCTTTTAAATCCATTAAATCTCTCCTTTCTGACTTAAATTTGGTCGTTCTTTTGATTCCATTAAATCTCTCCTCTCTTATTCAAATTTGGACATTGGACATCGTAGGGTTATTATGGCTCTTTCAGTATTATACAATATTATAAATGATAATTCACAATCCCGGTATAAGTTTTTTTCTTGATTTTTAACAACCTTCAAGAGGTACTGGTAGTTCTATGACCCTCAATTGAATGACATTTGATGAAATCGATGGAAATAAAGGAAATGAAATAAAAGAAAAAAAAGAAAAAAAGAAAAAAAAGATAGAAAAAGACGGAAACAACGAAAAAAAGAAGACACACAAAAACAAAAACAAAAAAACAAAAAATGAATCAGAGTAGAAAAGAAACGAAAAGGGAAATAAATAAATGAAAATAGAAACAAAAAAGGAAACAGAGAGGAAAAATAGAAACAAAGAGAAAATACAAAAAAAAGAAAGATAATGAATGGAAAAGAAATGAAAAAGAAAGAAAAGATGAAAGAAGAAAGAAAACAGACACAGAAAAAAGAAAGAAAAGAAAGAGAAACAGAAAGATGCGAAAAAAATATGGGAAAGAAAAGAAAGAAAGAAAATAAGAGAAAAAGCAAGAAACCGAAAGAAAAGAAATGAAAAGAAAAAAAAAAATCAACGCAAGAAAAGAAGATAGAAAGGTAAGGAAAGAAATGAAAAAAAAGAAAAGAAAGAATAAAAGAAAATAAGAAAGAAAGAAAGGAAAAGAAGCAGAATGAAACAAAAAATGAAAGAAGGAAAGGAAGAAAGACAACACACATAAGAAAAAGAAAAAAGAGAGAAAGAGAGATAGAGAAAAATAAAAAATAAAGCTTTAAGCGCATCCTCTTCGCTCGAGATCGGATACCCCTCCCCCTCCCCCCTCCTCAGCATCTCTCAAACATCAGCTTGTCTTCCCACCTGTTCTCCCCCCACCCTCCCTCTTCCACACCCCCATCCCTCCTCCTCTTTCATCCCCGACCCTCCTCCACCAACCCCCACCTTCCCTCTTCCCCCACCCTCCTCACACTTCTCTTCCATCCCCCACCTTCTCTCTACCAACCCTTCTTACCCCCTCTCTTCCTCCTCCCTCCCATCCTCTCTCTTCCTCCCTCCCACCCTCCCACCTTCTTCCCCCCCCTTCCCTCCTTCACACCCCACCCTCCCTCCTCTTCCTCCCCCCCTCCCTCTTCCCCTCCCTCTTCCACCCCCTCCCTCCCTCTTCCCCCCACCTTCCCTCTTCCTCCCTCTCCCCCCCAACCTCCTTCCCCCCCCCCCCATCCCAGCATCCGGAGTCAGCTGATCGCGAGGGGAGATGCACGCAGCATCCCAGCGGGAGATGAGAAGGGATGGAGATAAAGAAAGAAAAAAAGAAGAAAAAAAGGAAAAAAGAAGAAGAAGAAGAAATAAAACGAAAAAAAAAAAAGATAGAAAGAGAGGTTGCAGAAATACATGAATTCTTGTGAAGAAGCCATTGTTGGTTATTTTTTTTATTTCTTTTCCTCTCTTTTATTCCTATTATTTTTTTTCCTATATACATTTAGTTTTTTGTTTTCTTTTTCTTTTTT
>NC_091570.1:3803486-3808486 GCF_042767895.1 Penaeus vannamei | reverse complement strand
CGCGAACCGTGAAAGAGGGAATAACCTTGTATTCTCTTGCTATTTCACAAAACGTATACTTACTGTTGTCCGACGTACCGTTGTTGTCAGCAGCGCCTGCGATGTCAGTAGAGCTGTCAGTATCCGATGTGGTGTTGTCAGTCATAGTGCTAGAAGTGACCGAGCTCTCATTTGTTATAAGGTCATCAGTCGTAGTATTTAAACTAGGAGCTGAAGATGTTTGCGATCCGAGTGCAACCGTAGTGGTAGCATAGGTACTTGAAGTAGAAGGGATAGCAGTAGTGGTCGTAGATGCAATCGTAGTGAGAGCAGTAGTTGTAACACTTGTAGATGATTTAGAGCTAATCGTAGTAGTAGTAGTAGAAGTAATAGTAGGTGTACTAGTGCAGAAAGCCTTGTATTTTTTGCCGTCGAGTAACCGCTCACTGTCTGTGTAAAACCCGAGATTGCGACACCTGACAGTGCCATTGTTCCCAGAATAGTCTCGAGGGCCAATGGTCATCGCTGCGGAAGGGTCAGAACAGGTCAGCACCTGAATTTCATCCAAGCAACCCTGGGGAGAGAAAATATTTGGAATTTGAGAACCCACTGAGAGTTAATTATTATTCCTTTATTATTATTATTATTTAATTATTATTATTTATTATTATTATTCCTTTTCGGTAACTTGACACTAACTAGGATTGAATTGATAACGATGATAATCATATTAATAATGATAATAATAGGTATAGAAAAAAGTTGGATATTAACAAACGTAATGGTAATGATCATGATATTAATAATGATAATAATGATAATGATAGTTAATAGTAATAGTAATAACAATACTAATTCAGTAATATTGACTAATAATAATAGTAATCACGATGACAACAAAACAACAACAGAAATAAGAACAGTAATGATATTAATACAACCAAAATAACTGTCACTTTATAATCATTACCCAAACCGATCATCGTCATTCACAAAACATTTATCACTTGCATCCCTGACATTTGACTCAACCGACGCTGCTCTTATCGTTTCCAAACCTCATCTAAATCTAATTTTCTTCGCAAAACGACTCACCTCAAGTTCAAAGACTCCTTTGCCTTTGTCGGTGATTCGCGGAGAAAAGGTATTTGTTGTTAAGGGTTGCACTGTTGCCATGTCCACTTCCAAGTCGATGCTACATTTGAGCATGGTATTTGGTCCACCTGGTTGTAATGGTAGTGATATCTGTATCTATATCTATCTATCTATCTATCTATCTATCTATCTATATATATGTATATATATTGCACACACACACACATAAGCACATATAGGGTGACAATCAGTTTTACGGCAATCAGTAATTAGGGTTTAATCTAAAGAAATTTCAAATTTCCCGCTCGCATTCTCTCCAGCTGCTTATTGGTTCGTCAGCGGAGAGAAACTAGCCAATCAGTGGACGTCTAGACTTAAAACGTCACAGGCAATCATGTTTCCAAAAGTTTACTGGCGAAATGAGGCAAATGTTTGAATGTAAAAGGAAAGATAAATAGAAAATTAAAATAATGAATATGCTAGTATGATTTTAATTAGAAGCAAAATATTGTAGAAGCTTCAAATGAAATAGAAAGAGTAACTGACAACTCTAATACTCATATTGTTTACACATAACACTATTCGCTTCGTTAGGCTGTATAAACTTCCAAATGTATGTCATATTCAGACATTATTTTTTTCTATTTACTTCCATAGTTCTCCAGATGGAAAGAGAAAATATATGTGAATGAAGTTTTGTTTACATAGAATCCGAATCGTAGGTAACTGAATTTGTTCCATGATTAAAAAAGCATTTAACTGTCTTCTTACTTGTAATATATCAACAGATAAAGACACACATCCCTAGTTTTGGTATTTTTGAGACTGTGAGGTTATAATTTACAGGCACAGAATGATTTTGAAGATTTTTATCCCGCCGAAGTCAGTGCCACATCACATGCCTCGGATTCGATGAAAATTCTGACCATGATATTTCGTTGAACTAACGTTATTATTTACTTCAGATTTTACCCATATAGAGTGAACTTGTATTTGGTTTCTGCATAAGAGTCTAAGAAATATTTACTGCCTATTCAAACCATGATTATATATATATGTGTATATATGTGTTTATAAATAGACATATATATATATATATATATATATATATATATATATATATATATATATATATATATATATATATATATATATATATACATATACATATATATATATATATATATATATATATATATATATATATATATATATATATATATTTATATATATATATATATATATATATATATATATATATATATATATATATATATATATATATATATATATATATATATATATATATATATATATGGTAGAAAAACCCATAATGCACAAACTAGATTTATTGAGGAAATATATATATATATATATATATATATATATATATATATATATATATATATATATATATATATATATATATACTGCCCACAAGCACATACACGTACACAAGTATTTATACATAATAAACACAAGTTTATATGATAAGTTACGTATACTTCTACATGTGTGTACATATATGCATGTGAGTGTATAGAGTCGAAAAGCATCATAATTGGCATAAGAAAAATATTCCTTCCAAGACACATACCTCCACACTCCTGGTCACACTTGGCGTCTTCACACTCGCCCAAGGAAGTGTCGTCTGCGTGGAACACTTTCCCGCAGGAGGACGTTCCGTTGAACACTGAACAGGAGTCGTAGGTCTGTCCGTTGTAGGAGAAGGGGAACCGGCACTTCTCGCCCTCCACGGTCTTGCAGGCTGAGGGAGACGAAGGGAGGGGGAGGGAGGGAGAAGTGGTAGCACCCTCACTGTCGGTCTGTTTGTGTTGATTGAAACTCCTCTATGTCTCTCTCTCTCTCTTTTTCTTTCTCTTTCTGTCTGTCTGCCTCACCCTCTCTCTCTTTCTCTTTCTGTCTGTCTGCCTCTCTCTTTCTCTCTCTCTCTCTCTCTTTCTGTCTGTCTGCCTCTCCCTCTCTCTCTTTCTCTCTCTGTCTGTCTGTATGTCTCTCTCTCTCTCTCTCTCTATTGTCTCGCGGACTGAGGAAGAGGAAAGGTGAGGAAGATGTGTTACGAGTACCTTCTCTGTCAAACTATTTATGTTAACTCTCTCTCTCCTCTTCCTCTTTTCTCTCTCTCTCTCTCTCTCTCTCTCTCTCTCTCTCTCTCTCTCTCTCTCTCTCTCTCTCTCTCTCTCTCTCTCTCTCTCTCTCTCTCTCTCTCTCTCTCTCTCTCTATCCTCTTCCTCTATTCTTTCTCTCTCCTTCTCTGTTGTCTTGCATTTGTCTTTCGGCTGATCTCTCTTCCTTGAAATTTCCTTCTTATTTCTTCGGTCTACATTTAAATGCATTAGTTGTTATTTACATCTACCTGCCTCGATAACTATTTATATATCCATTTATCTACGGTAGAAGTCTCTGCACACACAAACAAATAAGTACGTATGTATATAAATGTATATTAATTCACACATGTACTCACTCACTCTCTCTCTTCTCTCTCTCTCTTTCTCTCTCTCTCTCTCTCTCTCCCTCTCCCTCTCCCTCTTTCTCTCTCACTAACTTTGGTAGCACTTGGGCAAGGTGTCGTTGGCCCAAAAGCCGTTCTGAAGGCAAGTGACGTTCAGAGAAGCCAGGTAACCCTCGTCGGTCCAGAGTCCCTTCGTCAGGTCATCGCATTCCACCGTCATCACTGAGTTTATCGGAGCCTTGTGTTTGGGGGGAAAATGTGCGTTAAATGGATAAAATAAATGATAAGGAAATAAAGGAATTAGATAGACTTATACAAGGGTTACAGGAGTAGGAACTGGGAAGCATCTGCTAAGAAGGGAGTGTCAGTTGAAAGATCTTACTGAACAAAAGGTGTACTATCGATTCACAGTAACGAAATAAGGATAAATAGAACGTGGAAAGGAAATATCACAATGGATGAACAAAGAGCCTTGTCAACACCTCTGCACTGTACTCTCCTATAAAATATGAAAAAACCCATTAAATACTAACAACAACAAAGCTTAATTATCTATCAGGAAATCCCAGAAAACCAGACAATAACACAACTTTAAACTTTACCATGATGACAGAATATTCTCCCTTCGGCAGAGAATTATTTAGGAACAGCTGTTTCGTGGGTCCTCCGAAGGTTAAGATGTCTTGTCCTGAGACTTTCATTGAGGAAGACGCGTAGAAATCACTCATGCAGAGAGGAACTGAAGGAGGGGAAGACGTTGCAGTAAGAGGGAGAAAGTGAGGAAGGGAGGGAAGGAGGGAGGATGGAAGGAGAGAAGGAGAGGGAGTGGGTAAGGTAGGAGGGGTGAGGAGAAAGGGGAGAGGAAAGGATGGAGGATGGGAAGGAGAGAGGAAGAGGGTGAAAGGGAAGGGAAAGGAAGAGACAGACAGATAGACAGAGAGCGAGAGACGAAGAGAGGGAAGAGGGTGAAAGGGAAGGGAAAGGAAGAGACAGACAGATAGACAGAGAGCGAGAGACGAAGAGAGAGAGAGAGAGAGACAGAGAGAGAGAGAGAGAGAGAGAGAGAGAGAGAGAGAGAGAGAGAGAGAGAGAGAGAGAGAGAGAGAGAGAGAGAGAGAGAGAGAGAGAGAGAGAGAGAGAAACAAAAGTCAGAAATAAATGAGAGCAAAACAGAGAGAGGGAAAGAAAGATAGATAAAAAGAGAGAGATAAAGAAAGAGAGAGAGAGAAAGAAAGAAAGAGAGAGAGAGAGAGAGAGAGAGAGAGAGAGAGAGAGAGAGAGAGAGAGAGAGAGAGAGAGAGAGATATCAAAAGTCTATATATATAAATGAGAGCAAAACAGAGATAAAAAAAATATGATAAAATGAAATCAATCAATCAACATCATCCATTTTAATCATTTCCACCTCCCCTACTGATCTCCCCCCCCCCCCTTTCTTCAACTAAAACAC
>NC_091570.1:3795986-3798486 GCF_042767895.1 Penaeus vannamei | reverse complement strand
AAGAATATACATGACTTAAAATGATAATTATTTTTTTTTTCTTTTTCTTTTCTTTCTTTCTTTTTCTTTTTCTTTTCTTTTTTCTTTCTTTTCTTTTTCTTTCTCTTCCTTTTCTTTTCTTTTCTTTTCTTTTCTTTTTCTTTCTTTTCCTTTTCTTTTTCTTTTTCTTTCTTTTCTTTTCTTTTCTTTTTGTGAGGTAACTTTCAATCCTTATTGGAAGAGATAGATAGAAGAGAAAACAAAGAACAGAAAAGGAAAAAGGAAGAATGGAAGTAGAGAAGGAAGACAAGAAAAGGGACGAACGAGGAAGAGGATAAGTAAGAAGAAGAAGGAAAATAATATGAAAGATAGAAGAAGGAAAATTACAAGAAAAAAATAAGGACAGACGGAGAAGAAGAAGAAAAGATAAGAAAAGAAAAACAAAGAAGGACAAAGATGCAGATAAATTTGGAAAAAGAGGAAGACGGAAAAAATGGAGAATGATTTATACTGACGAGGAAAAGAAGAAGTAAATGCGAAAAAGACGAAGAAGAGAAGGAAGAAAAAAGACGGACAAGAAAGATGTAGAATAAGTAAAAGAAGGAAAGAAAAAAGTAGAATAAATAGAAAAGGAAGGAAAGAAAAAGAAGAAAATAAGAAAGAGGAGAAAGTAGGAGATACAAAAGATAAGAAAGTAAAAGGAATAAAAAAAGGAAAGACAAAGGAGAAAACAGGCACAAAAAGAGGGAATAGGAGGAAGAGAAGAAGAGAACAGGGAAAAGTTGATTATCATGAGAAGGAGGAAGAGGAGAAGGAAGAGGAAGAGGAGGAAGAAAGGGAGTAGGAGAAAGAGAAGGAAAAGGAAGAGAAAGAGGAAGAGGAGGAAGAGGGGAGGAGGAAGAAGAGGAGGAGGAGGAGAAGGAAGAATAAGAATAAGGGGAGGAGGAGGAGGGGGAAGAAGAAGAGGGAGAAGAAAATGCGAAATGAAGAAAGATGAAGAATTGATGAGAAAATGAAAGAGGAAGAATAAGAAGGAGAACGGAGAAAAGAAAAGAGTATGAAGAGAGAGAGAGAGAGAAAGACAAAGAGAAAGAGAAAGAGAAAGAGAAAAGAGAGAGAGAGAGAAAAGAGAGAGAGAGAGAGAGAGAGAGAGAGAGAGAGAGAGAGAGAAGGATGGAGAGAGAGAGAGAGAGAGAGAGAGAGAGAGAGAGAGAAACACAAATTCCCAACCGTCTTAATAAATGAAAACGTAAAACCTTTGTCCGATAACAAAGCATTTATTTCTTCTCGTTATGACTCCATTACTGTAACTTATTGGCTCAGAGTGCCAGCGAGTTCCATGTTCAGCTATTTCTCAAAGCACATAAATCAAATTTTGTCGGTTGCATTTACTTGAAAGAGAGATTAAGATAGTGAGAATGATGAATAAAGTTTAGGATTTGTAGGTTTGAAGGATTTATGTGTGTTGGGGTCAAAGTCTAAAAATAGACGCATATAGAAGGCGGGGCTTCTCTCTGACGTCATGGGGTCTCTCCGTTTTCTGTGATATTGGAACCTTGATATTGCAGAAAATGGGAACTGATGGTATTTGCAGGTTCAATGTGACTTTAAAGTTCTACTTTTTTACTTAGTTTCTGTAAACATAACAAACTATTTTGCTCTTTTAGGTATAATAATAACACTCTTATTGCAAGACCCATTTCAGGAGGCAATAATGTGTTCCTTAATTTTATAATACTCTTGAATTACATGAATAAAGTCCCTCTATTTTATCAAGAATCTTGCACTGTATATTTTCTTTCTTCCTAATTCTACAAGTTATCAGTCACTGAACACACTATTATATCCACAAACAAATCAGCTGGTGAATGTTTAGGGCTTATGATTAGCCGAAAAACAGGAGCTATGGCCTAGATCAGTAGCAACTCAAGGTATCATTGGGTCTGATTCTATTTTTGGAAAAAAAACAAAACAAAAAACATGGTGTTTATTTTGATGACGTCACAAAAGTTACGGATGCTTTCTGGATATGGTCGATCATTTTAATCTCTCCAATTTTCAAAAAGAATGGAAAATAATGATTTTAATGATTATATTTTCACCGAACGAGCATCAAAACAGGCGCCATGACACCTCCTCGTGTTGCTACTGATCTAGCCTTTCCTCTGTGGGCCCCGAAGATCCAGTCTTTTCTAATTTTACGGCGAAAGGCTGTCAGACGGAGATAAAACGCTGAAGCTAAAAAAGTCTGAGATACCGACCCTAAGCCGTCTGTCGATCTCCACATGATAGGCCTACTCTGAACCCTATTTTTACGGCTATTAATGATAAACTGAGAGAGGCCTAATTGCTGCAGCGGAATGAACGGCTAGGAAATAATAGTAATGATGATACACACACACACACACACACACACACACACACACACACACACACACACACACACACACACACACACACACACACACACACACACACACACACACACACACACACACACACACACACACACACACACACG
>NC_091570.1:3785986-3788486 GCF_042767895.1 Penaeus vannamei | reverse complement strand
GATAAGACCGCACCACTTCCTTCCCTCCCTCCTTCCTCCTTTCTCCTAACCCCTTCCTTCTCCTACTTCCTAATTTCTTCCTTCTCCTTCTTCCTAATTCATTCCCTTCTCCTCCTTCTTCCTAATTCCTTCCCTTCTCCTCCTTCCTCCTAAACACCACCACACGAAGTCTATGATAAAACCACTCCACTTCCTTCCCTCCCTCCTTCCTCCTTTCCCCTAACCCTTTCCTTCTTCTTCTCCTTCCTAACCCCTTCCTTCTTCCTAAAGCCCATCACACAAAGTCTATAATAAAACCACACCACTTCCTTTCCTCCCTCCTTTCTCCTAAACCCTTCCTTCTCCTACTTCCTAATTTCTTCCTTCTCCTTCTTCCTATTTCCTTCCCTTCTCCTCCTTCCTCCTAAACCCCACCACACGAAGTCTATAATAAAACCACTCCACTTCCTTCCCTCCCTCCTTCCTCCTTTCCCCTAACCCTTTCCTTCTCCTCCTTCCCCCAAACCCCTCCCCCCTTCTCCTCCTTCCCCCAAACCCCCAACCCCTCACCCCTTCCATCCCCCCACCAAACCCCAACCCCGATCCCAACCCCTCCCTTCTCCTCCTTCCCCCAACCCCTCGCCCCTTCCATCCCCCCACCAAACCCCAACCCCGATCCCAACCCCTCCCTTCTCCTCCTTCCCCCAAACCCCTCCCCCCTTCTCCTCCTTCCCCCAAACCCCTCCTCCCTTCTCCTCCTTCCCCAACCCCTCACCCCTTCCATCCCCCCACCAAACCCCAACCCCTCCTCCCAGGCCAAACAAAGCCAACCTTTCATATTCCTAAGTTCAGTCCCGATAGAAATCCTCAGTCGCCGTTGATTAAGCATTATATACCCGGAATGAAAGTAGTCCCGGGTCTTCAGTACACATAAACCTTCCTCTATTTCATCAAAGACTCGTTCAATAAAGGGGTTTCACATTCTCTCCACGTGAGCGGTGAATTTTCAAGATAGATGGTCTGGTTTGATAAATGTCTTTAATCTAGTAAATTCTGTGGACTTGCTGCTGCGGTTTGGAGAAGGCATTTTTCTTTCGTTTAAGAAATCTCTGATGTGTTTTTCGTTTTTTCTTTAAAGCTATCTATGATGAGAGAGAGAGAGAGAGAGAGAGAGAGAGAGAGAGAGAGAGAGAGAGAGAGAGAGAGAGAGAGAGAGAGAGAGAGAGAGAGAGAGAGAGAGTGGAAAAGGAAAGATATATATATATATATATATATATGTATATATATATATATATATATATATATATATATATATATATATATATATATGCATATGCGTTTATATATATATATATGTATGTATATATATATATATATATATATATATATATATGTATATATATATGCGTTTATATATATATATATATATATATATATATATATATATATATATATATATATATGCGTTTATATATATATATATATATATATATATATATATATATATATATATATATATGCGTTTATATATATATATATACATATATATATATATATATATATATATATATATATATATATATATATATATATATATATATATATATATATATATATAACGATGTATGTGTTTATATATATAAAGACATATATGCTAATATATATATATATATATATATATATATATATATATATATATATATATGTATATGTATATGTATATGTACATGTATATGTATATCTTTCTATCTCTCTATCTATCTATCTATCTATCTATATATATATTATATTTACAGAGAGAGAGAGAGGGGGGGGGGAGAAGAAGAGAAAGACAAAGAGAAAATAAAAAGAGAAAAGAGAGAAAAAAGAAGAGAGCCAAAATGAGATACAGAAGAAGGAAAAGAGGAGAGAGGAAAGAGATAAGAGTTGGACTGATAGGTAGATGGACAGATAGGGAAATATAAAGAAAGAAAGATAGATAGATAGACAGAGAGAGAGAGAGAGAGAGAGAGAGAGAGAGAAGGAAGAAGAAGAGAGAGAGAAGAAAAGACGAGAGATTGAGAGAGAGGTATATAGATAAACAGTGAGATACATAAAGAAAGAGAATGAATATTCATCTAATTCTTGCGTCGACTGGGAGCACACACACATGAATGGGTTGGTATCCCTGGTATTCCCTACAAATTTACCACGCGTCAGTTGGACACTTTGGGGGCGATTCGGCATTTCTCGTTGTGGGCGGCGGTCGGGATGATCAACAAGAGATCTATTTCTTACAAATGTGCGACTAAACAACATTCTGTGCCTGTCTCCACACCCGGGACTGGACGCTGCTGTAGAGCATCTCTCTGGACGCAATGCCAATGGGTTTTGTATGATTTGTATGAGCCGGTTCCGACAGAAGACCAACATCCTAGCAAGTAACGGATTCACAATGAACAAGTAAACATAACAAGGAAGAAAAGAACTGAAATCCCTCGAGTTTTCTTGCTTCTCCAACAATGAAACGAAGAGGTTGTCG
>NC_091570.1:3765986-3773486 GCF_042767895.1 Penaeus vannamei | reverse complement strand
CACGCACACACACACACACACACACACACACACACACACACACACACACACACACATACACAGAAGAAAGATCGAAATTTATACTTACACACGCACACGCATGCACATCGTACATTTGTATAATTGTTGTGTATATATATATGTAAATGCATGAAAATAAATGAAAATAGAACGTTATTATTCCTTTACCTCGTTCTTTTTATACGTTCGTGCATGTATGCATATATGGGCATTTGTATTCACGAGTGTAAATAACGGAAAAAAAACACACACCTATTTGTGTCTGCATGTAGTTAGAATTATAAATGAAGCTATTTACTTATAATGATATATATACAAAATGAAAATGCAAATAAGAAATTAGTACATTAGTGTCTAACACCATTGAAAGGAAGATTATGAGCAGATTACTGAAAAAGGGTAAGAAAACTGGACTTAAAATATTTAAAACCTTTATATACAATGAAAGGGCCTCCTTAATATAAGCACAAAAAACGCTACAAATACACATGTACTGTGACCGACAAAAATAACTTCAGAGCACAAATGATAACTTTTATTCCAATAGTTCTTTGATAAAAGTATTACAGTACTAAATATGTAGCAAAACATGAATAAAATAATGCGTTTTCGAAGTAGATCAACAGTAAAAAAAACGTTGGTTATTATAATAACTTGTGGTCTGAAAAAGTGTTGTTATTCTTGTCTGTCACTGTACACACACCATAATCACTCATACAAAACCAGACTGTCATACCACTCAAGACCGCATTCTCACTTGCATGACAGGAGAGAAACAGTGGAATGAATATATATGTACACATGTATGTCCTATGATGCTTTAGTAATTATACACATGATCATTTAGATATAGTCAGTATATCGTCATATTGAGGAAAATATATGCAAAAATGATAACCAATATACCACAATCGAAAAAGGTTATACTTACTGGAAAGAAATATGTTCATTACTTAGATATATCCAATATACTGTCACAGAATCGAAACAGACAAAAAAAAAGTCATACTTACGGTCACAGGATGACATATATTCACCTAAGACATATTCATCATAAGGTCACAGACTCAAAGAAACATACCAAGAAAAACACTCATACTTACTGTTGTTTGTTGTGGCTCCCGACGCTCCCTCTGTCGATCCAGACGACTCGTTACCATGGTCTGAGTTGTTGGTATTTTTGGGGTTACCATTATTTCCATTTGGCGGAGAGCTTCCCCCATTCGACGTCGAGGTCTCCTGGTCTACCGTGGCTGTTGTGTCTGGTGCCGATGTGGTCGTACCCTCTGTACTCTTAACGGATGTGGTTGTGGCAAACTGGGTCGTGGTGGTTGATGTGGCGGTGCTCGGTGCAGTGGTGCTCGATGTCGCCGTGGTCGAGGGAGGGAATGTGGTGGTTGTGGTGGTGGTTGTGGTGGCGGTTGTGGTAGTAGGCGGTGGCGTGGTGGATGTCGTAGTAGTAGTCGTGGTTTGCGTCGTACTTGTGGTGCCCGCTGTCGTCGAGGTGGTCGGCACAGTCGAAGAGGTACTCCACGTGCCGCAGTAAACATCGTAGACCTCGCCGTTGACGACCGTAAAGCTAGTGCTGGCGAATCCTCCCAAAATACACGTCAAGCCTATTGAAGCCTCAGTCACCTGTATATCCTGTGTCGAATTCATCACCGTCAGCAGCTCTCCGTTGGTACACGTCACTGACAACATTTCGCTGAAACATCCCTGTAAGGAGTGGTACACGTGATGGTGAGTACATACATAAAGCGCCGTGAAAAACAAACAAAAACACATATTCATTCCAAGGTAATCATTTCTCTCTATATTGAGGTGACTGATTGATTTGCTGATATCACACGCTGGAATTTGGTTAGGAGAAAAAAATAATATAAAATATGCATAATAGCCAAGCGGGCATGATATAGAAAAGGGTATGTAGCTACAAATTATTACTTATATAGAAATGTCAACAACGAAAACAGAAGAAATAGGAAGAAAGACAAGTATTAACATGATGATAGGTCAAAAAAAAAGAAATAGTAAGAAAGACAAATAGTAACATTATGATAGCCCCCCCCCCCAAAAAAAAAAGGAAGAAATACAAATGTTAACATGATGATAGGCAAAAAAAAAAAAAAAAAAAAAAAAAAAGAAAAAGAAACAAATATTATCATGATGATAGGCCAAAAATAAGAAAAAAAACAGGAAGAAAGACAAATATTAACATGATGATAATAAAAAAAGAAAGAAAAGAAAGAAAAAGAAAGAAAAAAGGAAAAACAAACATAAAAAAACATAAAGAAGAAAGAAAGAAAAACACAATCTGACCATCTTCAACAACGACACGATCTTATGACTAATTACATATATAATCAATAATATCTCATCACTAATACATACAACAATATCTTATATGTCTAATTCCCCTGCTGATGCTCCAGCCACGTGACCTCACCTGCACCTCAAAAACTGAAGGAGACTCCTCAAAGATTCGGGCTTTGTTAGCAATATCAGGGAAGGAATACCACACGTCCCTCATCCTGAACGTCACCAAACACTGCTGGCGCTCTGCTGGGCCTCCTACGCTTGGCGACGAGGTAGTCATCAGTCATGTGAAATAAGTATGATGTATTTTGCTTGAGTTAGTGCGACGAATGTGAAGGAAAATATGTGAAACAAAGGTGTGATATGATAATTTTTAAAAATTTAATGCGACGAATGTGGGAAATATATGTGAATGAGAACAAATTTATATATATTTTCTTAATTTAATGCGACAAATGTGGAAAGATGTGTGTGAAAGAGAATGAGTTAATATATATTTCTTAGGTTTGTGCGACGAATGTGGAAAAAATATGTGTGAAAGAAAACGAATTGATATATATTTTTAAAAATTCAATCCAACACATGTTGAAAATAATATGTGAGAACAAATTGATAAATATTTTCTTAATTCAATGCGGAAAATGTAGGAAAAAATATATTGAAAAAGAACAAATTGATATATATTTTCTTAATTTAATGCGACAAATGTGGGAAAAAATATGTGAAAAATAATGAATTAATATATATCTCTTAATTAAATGAGACAAATGTAGGGGAAAAAATATGTGTAAGAGAACGAATTGATATATATTTTCTTAATTTAATACGACACGTGCGGAAAAAAAATATGTGAAAGAGAACAAATTGATATATTTTCTTATTCAATGCGACGAATGTAGGAAAAAATATATTGAAATAGAACGAATACTATCACGACACAAGAGAGGTATTTAAACCTGTTTCGATTTTAGCTTCGTCAGAAATACTTGTATATCTGACGAAGATATCGTAAAAAAGTCAAATATATCTGTTTTGTAAACAACAGTAATTTACATTCACATTTCTTTTAACATATGATTTTATAACACATAAAAAAAACATTTGATTTTTAAACATTTTTTAAAACATTTTTAAAATACATTTCTTTTAACATATATTTCTTAACACATTTCTTTTAACATATTTCTTAACACATTTATTTTAACATATATTTTTAGCACATTGTAAAAAAACATTTTTTAATCACATTTCTGTTAACCTAATACTTTTAACACAGTTTTTTAAACATATTTTTTAAAAACATCTTTTAACATATATTTTTAACACATAAAAAAAAATCATTGGACATATAACTATAACACATTTTAAAAAACATATTCCATACCTCCGCATGTGGGTGGAACCGCCAAACTGCACTGACTTGAGAAATCACATTTTTCCAACGGCAATTGCGCGTAGTCGAGGCGGCAGAACCCATCAACCGTGCAACCTGGTTTTTCAATGGCATTTTCGTCCAAAAAAGGAATCCGGCAGAGGTTTCCTGAGACGGTCCGGCAGGCTGGAGGAGATTCAGAATATAAGTAAACAAGATTCAATAAGTAAAGAGATTTTGTCAACAACAGGTAAAGAAATTTTGTCAACTACAGGTAAACAAAATTCGTCAACAGGTAAACAAGATTCACGAAACAAAATTCGTCAACAACAGGTACACAAGATTCACTAAGTTGACAAAATTCGTCAATAACAGGTAAACAAGATTCAATAAGTAAGGAAAATTCGTCAACAGGTAAATAAAATCTGTCAACAACAGGTAAACAAAATTTGTCAACAACAGGTAAACAAGATTCAGTAAGTAAACAAATGTCGTCAACAGGTAAACAAGATTCACTAAGTTAACAAAATTCGTCAACAACAGGTAAACAAGATTCACTAAGTTAACAAAATTCGTCAACAACAGGTAAACAAGATTCTCTGTTAAAAAAATCGTCAACAACAGGTAAACAAGATTCGCCAAGATTAAGTAAGCAAAAACCACCAACAGTAAATAACCGAAATCTGAGAACTGCAGGTAAACAAAATTCACGAACTCTAATAATATAACAGAAATAATAGGTTTTATTTAGTACAGGGCTATTCTGATCCAAATTACTGGAACTTTTAAAACATCTTCCCCCCTACACACACACACTCCTCCTCCCCCCCTACACACAGACACACACTCCTCCCCCCCTACAAAGTCACTCCTCCCCCCCCCCTACACACACACACACCCTCCCCCTCCCCGTACACACACACACACACACACTCCTCCTCCCCCCTACACACACACACACCTCCTCCCCCTACACACAGTCCTCCTCCCCCCCTCCCCCCTACACACACACACATACACACCCTCCACCCACGTACATAACACAAGGTAATACCCACTAGAATAGCAGGGATCCAGTGGTACCTCGGCGACAGTACCTCCTCGTTCGCACATGTACCTGAAGCCAGACCCCACATGGCTGGCTGAATTCCACATACTACCGCCATCATAGCATGTTATGTTGATGGATTGACCCTCGGGCACCTGTTGGGAATATGAGTTAATGAGTAAACCATAGAGGAAGAGGGAGAGGGAGGGGGAGAGAAGGAGAAAGGAAGAAAGAGGGAAGGAGGGAGAGGGAGGGAGGGAGAGAGGAAGGGAGAGAGGGAAAGGGAGAGAGAGAAGGAGAAGGGAAGAAAGAGGAAGGGAGGGAGGGAGGGACGGAGAGGGAGGGAAGGAGAGAGGGAGAGAGAGAGGGAAAGGAAGAGAGAGAAAAAAGAAGGGAAGAAAAAGGGAGGGAGGGAGAGAGGGAGAGAGGGGGAGGAAGAAGGAAAGAAAGAAGGAGAGAGAGAGAGAGAGAGAGAGAGAGAGAGAGAGACAGAGAGAGAGAGACAGAAAGAGATAGATAGATAGATACATAGAGAGACAGAGAGAGAGAGGGAAAGAGAGAATGAGAGGCAGATAGATTCGAAAGACGAAGGAAATGATCGAACTGACCATAAGTTCTTAATACACACGTAATCCCAAATGCCATTTACCAACTCTTCTTCTCCCCTCCCTCTCCCTTCCCTCCCTCCTTCCCCCTCTCTCTCTTTCACTCTTCCCCATTCCCTCCTCCTTTCTCTCTTTCACTCTCCTCCCTCTCCCTCCTTCATTTCCACCCCAACTCTCCCTCTCCCTCCCTCCCCCTCCCCTTTTCCTTTCCCCTTTCTCTCT
Organism: Penaeus vannamei; assembly: GCF_042767895.1. Classification (NCBI taxonomy): domain Eukaryota; kingdom Metazoa; phylum Arthropoda; class Malacostraca; order Decapoda; family Penaeidae; genus Penaeus; species Penaeus vannamei. The sequence goes on along the minus strand of NC_091570.1, from coordinate 3,767,902 downwards.
TTCACTCTCCCTCATTCCCATCCCCCTAGGTCTTTCCCCTTTATCTCTCCTCCCTCTCCCTCCTTCCTTTCCCCTTTCTTTCTCCTCCCTCTCCTTCCTTCCCTTCCACCCCCCCTTTTCTCTCTCTTTCCCTCCCCACCCATTCCCCCCTTCTCTCCTTCCCTCCCCCTCCCATTTCCCCTTTCCCTTTCTTTCTCCCTCCTTCCATTCCCCTCCAACTCTCTCCTCTCTCCCACCCTTTCTCTTATCCCCTCCCTCTCTCCCGTGCTGCATTCTCCCCTCTCCTTTTCCATTTCCCTTCCTTTCTCTCCTCCCTCTCTCTCCCTCTCCCCCCCTTTTTTCTCTCCTCCCTCTCCCTCCTTCCTTCCCCCTCCCTCCTCCTCTCTCCCGTACTGCATTCTCCCTCTCCTTCCCATTTCCCCTTTCTTTCTCCTCCCTCTCTCTCCCCTCTCCCCCCTTTTTCTCTCCTCCCTCTCCCTCCTTCCTTTCCCCCTCCCTCCTCCCCTCCCCTTCCCCCTCCCTCTCTTCCGTGCTCCATTCTCCCCTCTCCTTCCTTCCCCCCTCCCTCTCTCCCGTGCTCCATTCTCCCCTCTCTCCTCCCCTTCCCCCACCCCCTCTCCCGTGCTCCATTGCCCACTCTCTCCTCCCCTACCCTTCCCCCTCCCTCTCTCCCGTGCTGCATTCTCCCCTCTCCTTACCTTTCCCCCTCTCTCCCTTTCCTCCCCCTCTCCCCTCCCATCCAATTCCCCCCTCCTCTCCTCCCCTACCCTTCCCCATCCAATCCTGTGCTGTTCCCTCTCTCCCCTCCCCTACCCTTCCCCCTCCCTCTCTCCCGTGTTGCATTCTCCCCTCTCCTCTTCTCCCCTCTCTCCTCCCCTCCCCTTCCCCCTCCTTCCTCCCTCCCCATCCAATCCTCCCTCTCTCCTCCCCTACCCTTCCCCTCCCTCTCTCCCGTACTGCATTCTCCCCTCCTTCCTTTTCCCTCTCTCACTCCTCCTACCCTTCCCTCTCCCTCTCTCCCTCCCCATCCAATCCCCCCTCTCTCCTCCCCACCCAATCCCCCTTCTCTCCTCCCCTCCCCTTCCCATTCCCTCTCTCCCGTGCTGCATTCTCCCCTCTCCCTCTCTCCCCTCCATAACCAACAGGGTCTCACCGTTATATAGTAAGCCACACCAGCGACCAATAACCCGTCGAAATTCTTAAGAGCGGTTGCTTTTTCATAAGCCACACCTTCCCCTGTCAGCTGCATGTCAGACACTGGGGCGACGTGGGCGTAACACACGGGGTCTGCAGGATAGAGAGAGGAAAGGGGAGAGGGGAATGAGAGACAGTGGATAGCAGAAGGATAGGTATATGTATGTCAGTTTTTATATACGCGCACACTTACCCATTCACACACACACAGACACACTCATATACACACACGTACACGCAAATACACACACGCACACACAGTCACACTCGCACACACACACACACACACACACACACATACACACACACACATACACACACACACACACACACACACAATATACATATGTGTATATATATATATATATATATATATATATATATATATATATATATATATATATATATATATATATATATATATATATATGCACACACACACACACACACATGTGTGTGTATTTGTGTGTATGTGTGTGTGTGCACTGGTGGGTTTATATGTATGTGTGTGTGTGTACATGTGTGTATGTGTGTGTGTGCGTGTATGTCTATTAGGACGAGATACATATACATATATAAGAAATACATACATACATACATACATACATACATACATATATATATATATATATATATATATATATATATATATATATATATACATATACATATATCTGTATATTTACATATCTATACATATACTACACACACTAAAACACTCG
>NC_091570.1:3748486-3758486 GCF_042767895.1 Penaeus vannamei | reverse complement strand
TTATACTTATTGTAAGATAAAGTGTTGTGTTAAAATGATACATGAGACAGCGCTCTTACTTTTTTTGTTTACTTTTTTTACTTATTTTTTTACTTTTTTCTTTTTTTTTACTTTTTTTATTTTTATTTTTTTTACTTTTTATTTACCCTTTTTACTTTTTTATTTTGTTATATATTTTTTTCTTTTTTACTCGTGTCTTTATGTTTACATTAGTTTTTATTTATATTAATAACATTACAATTATTTTCTTACTATTACCATTCATCTTTGTCCCACTAGAAGGAAACAAAGAGAAAATGAAGATAAATAAATTAAAAATGAAAAAGAAGGAAAATGAAAATCAAATGGAGAAGATGAATGGAAGAAGGAGAAGAAACAGAAAATGAAACGGAAAAAGAAAGATGGAAGAAAAGATAAAGAAATTTAAGGTTAAAAGTTATAAGAAAGAAAATTAATAGAAACCGTGCACACACAGATACATACATATATAAACACATGTTTATATAAAGACATAAACATATATGTTTACATATATATATATATATATATATATATATATATATATATATATATATATATATATATATATATATATATATATACATGGAAACATATATTTATGCATTTATGTATACACAGTATGTTTCATATATACACCTTGGATTGCATTATAATCCACTGCAACAGGTTATAGGCAAGTTCGATATCGTTAACAATACCACATATAGAATGCTATGAGTCATATTAATAAAATGTATACGGCTTCGACCTTCATTAGTATCATTATTATAATTATTTATATCAGTATCATCATTAGTATCACTATCATTACTGTTGTTATTATTATCAATACTAATAAAAAAAAAACACACACACACATACACACGTACACGCACACACACACACACACACACGCTCACGCACACACACACACACACACTTACACTTACACACACACGCACACGCACACACACACATAGATATATATATAAACTCTTTCATTAATTTATGTGTATATATACATATACACCAACAGAATTAGCATGATAACTTGTTTAATTTCCCATTTTTTTCTGTATTCTGTGAAAATCCTTTCCATTTACCCCCCCCCCCCACCCGTCCTAACTCCTAAAAGGTCACACAAAGGTCAATCTCCCGTGTTTTCTCTTCAGTCTACTAAAATCTATCATCACACATAATTTATGATTATTAGACCAGAATAAAAGTAGCCACAATCTTTCAATAACTTATGGAACGTATGTTTTTTTTTTTCGATTTTATACCAAATTTTATCATGTGAAAGGTTTTGCATACTCTTGCTTGCCTTAAATTATCTCTATACGTTACTGTTAATACATTATTTTATTTGATACTGTTTTATTGTTGTTGGTGTTGTTGTTTTTCTTACAATTATTCTGTTATTATCATAATTATAATTCACATAACCATCATTATCATCTTTATTACAGTTATCGTCGTTATCATTACTGTAAGATTTCAGATTACTTAAAAATACTGTGATTGCATGAGTTAAAGAAAATAAATCCTGTCTAGCGAAGATGGAGAAAGGGGAATAAGAATGATAAATAGGTTAAAGAGGGGAAAAGAGAGAAAAAAACTAACCTTATATAATGTTTATATTGGTATTTTATATTTTTACTTTATTATTGTAGTTTTTAGATTGTTACAATTTTATATGGTAAACCTTTATTTATTTTTATCATCAAGTTTAATAATCAGTTAACTTTATATTTTCTTTTTACTTTCATCGAAATATCCACGGTACTGTGCATAAAGACATCAGTAGAACTATATATATAAGTATACACATATCGTATGCATTGACAACATTAATCCCACTATAAATTTTGCCAATATTATTCTACAACAAAGTTGCTCAGGTGACATTAATTTCAAAGAATACAACACTGAAAATCCCTATTGTGTTTTATTCTAGCCTCCCGCCGACATTGTGACGTTCACGAAAGAAATAGCAAAAAAATAAATACAAAATTGTCTATGATTCATTGTGTATGGTATCGTTTCTCCCGTACTCAGAACAAAAATAAAATATATCTGGCGGAAATACCTTACTCTCATGTGTCATGTCATTTCTCTTGTCTATTGTGATTTTTTTTTTCTTTTTGATTTCCAAATTAACAAATTCTCGTTGAAAGAATTCTTTGTTTTCATTCAAATCCTCGAAGACTTGTAGTAAGACAGAATTGTACTTCCTCCAGGTGGGGCTGGAACTGATACATTCCTTTACTTCTGATCTTTGGAAGGGAGGAGGTACACTTGTCTTATTTTGGAGCTGGGGATTTTTTTCCCTTCCTGTCGATATTTCATTATCACTAGACTTGTCCACTATTCCAAAAAAAAAAAAAAAAAAAAAAAAAAAAGTGGCCTTATGAAAATTGATAGACACAAATATGTTTCAGATTTGCCCGCTATTCAAGACAAAAAATTGTTGTGGCCTTATGAAAATTGATAGTCAAACAAATATTTGTTTGCCCGTTACTATGTCCGCACATACATACGGTCTACTATACTACTGTATCACACTTTCTAACACTTCCCATGATTGATATTTAATTTATTCCACATCTATTACACGTTATCCATATGAAATGTATATTAACATGAACAGCTGCTAGGTGTCAGTATACTACGCTGATATTGTTTATTAAAATTAATATTGTAAATAAGGTCATTCGTAGTGTGTGTGCGCGCTTGTGTATGTGTGTATTTGAGAGAGAGAGAGAGAGAGAGAGAGAGAGAGAAAGAGAAAGAGAAAGAGAAAGAGAAAGAGAAAGAGAAAGAGAGAGAGAGATACTGATAAAGATAAAGATAATGATAAAGATAAAGATAAAGAGAGAGAGAAAGCGGTGGGAAAAACTTTATTTTATTCCCACAATCCCTTATTCCAAACTTCCTTACCCAGATCGAAATGTAAACAATAAGTGAACCTGCATTTTAAGTCATACTCAATTGATATCATAATCATATTTACTAAAGAGAGAAAGACATAGAGTCGTGTGTTATAGTGTGTTCACTATCCTGATCAACTTTATTAATGATTAAGTAGATGCCGCCATAGAATGAATATGAGAAAGATTCTCAAGTGTGATGAGGAATGAAGGAAGATAGTGGAAGAAAGAGGAACTAGAGAAGAATAAGAAAGAGTGAAAAAAAGAAAGGGAATGAAGAGAGAAATAAAAGAAGGAAATTATATGAAAAAGAATAAAGAAAGAGAAAAATAGATACATGGAAGAAAAAAAAAAGATAAAGAAAATAAAAGAATATTAAAAAAAGAATAGAAAATTATGAAGATGGGAATAGTAAAAAAAGAAAAGAAGAGAAGCAAGAAGAAGAGGATGAAGAAGTATAATAATAAGAAGAAAAGAAACAAGAAGAAAAGCAAGCGGAGAAAGCCAATAAACAGAAAGACGAAGAGAGAAATAACACCAAACAAACGAAAAGCCAAATAACAACAACAACAAATAAAGAAAAAAATTGAGAGAAAAAAAAATACCCAAATAAATATTCTTTGTCCAAGTTTAGCGTTGATAGAAAAAGAAAAACCCAATCTAGTTTAATGGCTTCCTCTAATGGCTGGCACGAGAAGAGTGGAGTCATGAAAGGAGACCGGGTTCGGTACCTGCATGATTCTGATATTAAGGGCGTGCATGACGGAATAAAGCTTTTGTGTCCGGGAGAGATAATCTGGACAGACGGGGGACAGGGGGACGGGGGGAGGAGGGGGAGGGGTGGGGAGGGGAGGGATGGACTTTCATGGGACTCGTCTGGCCGGGTTGGGGGATTGGGGGGACAGGGACAGGGGGGGAGGAGGGGGAGGGGGGATGGGGGGTCTTTCATGGGACTTGTCTGGCCGGGTTGGGGGATTGGGGGGGACAGGGAGGGGGGATGGGGGGGGAGGGGGAGGGGGTCTCCGTCTTATCTATTCGCAGACGCTCTCTCTCTCTCTCTTGTGTGTTTCTTATATGTAGATATGTATATCTTTATATATGTCTTTATATGTATGTATCTTTATATTTATATATCTTATTAGATATGTATATACATCTTTACATAAACATACATACATATATATATATATATATATATATATATATATATATATATATATATATATATATATATATATATATATATATATATATATATATATATATATATATATATATATATATATATATATATATATATATGTATAATGTGTATATACATATATACACGCATACACACATATAAGCAATACACACACACATATATATATGTTTGTGTGTGTGTGCATATAATTATATAAACACCAATACATAAAAACACACGACCATTCTTTCTGCCACATGCATGCACTTCCCACTAAATTCACCCATATACGAACGTGTCTTCCTATCTCCTGGCGTTCGTGTGATCACATATATACATCACACTATATGAAGACATACACATAAATCCCCATCGGATATTATTTACATTCTTAAGCGGAGGGACACGAGGCGACTTGCCAACGACACCTAACAAGGCGGGTTTCCCCTTAGTGGTTCAGGTGATATTGTTAATATATACGTGGCACTGTAGGTAAAGTGACAGTGCGGATTTTAATTATGTTGGGTCTATGAGGCACGTGAAGGTACGCATGGATGTATGAGCACACGCGCATGTGGCCGCAGACACACGCGGAAACACACACACACACGCGCGCAAACACACACACACGCGCGCAAACACTCACACACACACACACACACACACACATACACATACACACACACACACACACACACACACACATAAACACACACACACGAAAATGAAACCTTCTTAATGTATTTTTTATCCGTTCCTGTTGCAAGTAACAAGAATTTGTTTATACAGGCAGCAGACATGGGTATTACTCCTCATCTTACCCAGACATTCTCTTCAACTCTCCTAAAAGAGATAGAAAGTGAAAGAGAGAGAAAGAGAAAGAGTGAGAAAGAGAGAGAGAGAGAGAAAGAGAGAGAGAGAGAGAAAGGGAGCAAAAGAAAGAGAGAGAAAGAGAGAGAAAGAGAGAAAGAGAGAGAAAGGAGAGAAAGAAAGGAGAGAAAGAGAGAAAAAGAGATTCCAAGCGTTTGGATATGTTCATCTTTTTAATCCATATTCTTATGAAAGTTGGTATTAAAAAAAATATTTAACAAAAAAACGAAAACATTTCAAAGTAGGTATTAAAAAAATATTCAACAAAAAATCGCAATATTTCACATGTAGTTCTGTCGTGCTAAGGATGAAACAAACAAACAAACAGACATCAGAAACAAAGAAAGATAGACTTTAATATGATGTATAATATGTAAAGGAGAAGAATGCGATTTCAAATATTTTTAGAATAACAAAAAAAGAAAAAAAGAAAAAAGGAATAATTGATGAATTATATATAAACGTAAATATAATTCGTTATTTTATGTTTATATGTTATTTTAAAATTATTTGAACTTGCATTTTTTCTTTTTATATAAAATAATGAAACATCAAATTGGTGCCATACCAAGAAAGGAAGAATATAATAATAACAAAACAATGACAAACTATAATATATAAAAAAGAAAAAAAATATCAACCACCTATAAAACAAAATACAACCCAAGCCTAAAAAATAGACCACAAAAGCCAAAGATTCAGCTAATAAAAGCAAAAATAAAATCAAACACCCACCAGATTCCAAAAATTCAGCTAATAAAAGCAAAAATAAAATCACCCACCAGATCCCCCCCCCCCACAGCTGAACGTATTAAATTAAACAAATTAAAATATAAAATAAAAGAAAACAAACTACACCCAAGCCTAAAAAATAGACCACAAAAGCCAAAAATTCAGCTAAATAAAAGCAAAAACCAAAAATTTAACTCACCCACCAGATTCCAAAAATTCAGCTAATAAAAGCAAAAATAAAATCACCCACCAGATTCCCCCCACAGCTGAACGTATTAAATTAAACAAATTAAAATATAAAATAAAAGAAAACAAACTACACCCAAGACTAAAAAATGGACCACAAAAGCCAAAAATTCAGCTAAATAAAAGCAAAAATAAAATCAAACACCCACCAGATCCCCCCCCACAGCTGAACGTATTAAATCAAACAAATTAAAATATAAAATAAAAGAAAACAAACTACACCCAAGCCTAAAAAAATAGACCACAAAAGCCAAAAATTCAGCTAAATAAAAGCAAAAATAAAATCAAACACCCACCAGATTCCCCCCCCCCCCCCCCCCCCCACAGCTGAACGTGACGACGAGTTTGCATAAATGTAAGAATTTGCTGGGTCTGCGATAGCCCCAAAGTGGTTTTATGTTGTTGTCTTTCGTGGGACTTGCTGGTAAATGTTTATGGTAAATTCGCCTTTACAACGTGCTTGGCTCAGAGGAAGCGCGTGGCGAGAATGTTTGTTAATTTTTATATTTTTATTTTTATTTATTTATTTTTTTATTTATTTATTTATTTTTTGGTGCTGGTGGAGGGGGTAAGGGGGTGGTGGCGGTTGGGTTGGGGTGGGGTGGGTTAGGGGGGGTTCCATTTGAGTTATATTGTTAATTCTTATTTTTATTTATTTATTTATTTATTTATTTATTTATTTTTGGGTGGGGCTGGTGGTAAGGCGGTGGTGAGGGGTGGGGGGTTGGGGTGGGGGGGTAAGGGGGGTTCCATTTGAGTTATATTGTTAATTTTTTATTTATTCACTTATTTGTTTATTTGTTGGTGGTGCTGGTGGTAAGGAGGTGGTGGTGGGGGGTTGGGGTGGGGTAGGTAGGGGGGTGTTTCCATTTGAGTTATATTGTTAATTTTTTATTTATTTGTATTTATTTGTTTATTTATTTTTTGGGTGGCGGTGGTGGTAAGGGGGTGGTAACGGGGTGGTGGTGGTTGGGGTTGGGGTGGGTAGGGGGGGATTCCATTTGAGTTATATTGTTAATCTTTTATTTGTTTATTTATCTATTTATTTTTTGGTGGTGCTGGTGGTAAGGGGGTGAAAGGGGGGGGGTGTTGGGGGGTAGGTAGGGGGGTGTTTCCATTTGAGTTATATTTTAAATTCTTTTAAGTTACGTGGGTATTCCATTTTGTGCGGTCTTATTATTTATTTATTTATTTTTAGAAATATTTGTCATGTTTTTAAGAATCTTTATTTCGTTTATCATTATGATTGTTTTGGTATTGTTATAAGCAAATCATTTTTACCATTATTAACATAATAGTAAGTTACTATGATTATCATGATTGAAATTGTGATTATTATGAAATGTTAATACCATAATTACACTACTTGTAGTATTATTATTTCGTTATTATTATTATCCTTGTTATTATTATTGTTATTATTATTGTTGCTGTTGCTGTAGTTATTAGTATCATTATCATCATCATCGTCATCATTATTTATTATTCTTTTATTATCATTTTCATGATTATTACTATCATTATTGATTTCTATATATTTTTTTACGATTGTCATTATTGTCGCTATCATTCTTGTTTTGTTTTAGTTGACAGTATTAGTTTTATAGTTAGTATTGTAGTATTGTTGTTACTTTTGTGTTAATCATCACCACCATTATTAATTCTGCACATATTTACTAGATCTGTTATTTTTATAAGTATTTTACTCATTCTTTTAATACATTTGTTTTAAAAGAATTGTATCAAATTAGATAACAAGCGCGAGAGAGAGATAGTGAGAGAGAGAGAGATAGAGATAGAGATAGAGATAGAGACAGACAGACAGACAGACAGACAGACAGACAGACAGACAGACAGACAGACAGACAGACAGACAGACAGACAGACAGACAGACAGACAGACAGACAGACAGACAGACGGACAGAGACAGAGACAGAGAGACAGACACAGACAGACAGACCGACAGACCGACCGACCGACCGACCAACAGACAGACAGACACAGACAGACACAGACATACAGACATACATACATACAGACAGAGATAGTAAGGAGAAGAGAAAGAATAAAATAAAGGAAAACTGCATAACACTGTAAAAAAAATCTTTAAACATAATCCACTTGTTATAGTGATTAATAGTATTAGTTGCATGTGACTCTGCAACATCCTGCAATTGACACATTCGGTGAAAGGAAATAGAATCGCTAATGGATTTCTGAAAGTACGTCCTTGATATTCACGTATTTTCTTGGAAACATGGATAGTAATATTGAACTTATTGAACTGTAAGTGTCATTATATTCAACTTTGAATTCATGGACAAGTTTTTTTTTTTTTTTTTTTTTTTTTTTTTTAGGTGCGTACATTAGCTTCGTTTGGTGAAGGGGGTTTAAATCTCTCTCTTTCTCTTTCTGTCTGTACACACACACATATGTATGTAAATATATGTATATATATGTATATATTTATATATAAATGTTTGTATTTGAGTGTGTGTGTGTGTGTGTGTGTGTGTGTGTGTGTGTGTGTGTGTGTGTGTGTGTGTGTGTGTGTGTGTGTGTGTGTGTGTGTGTGTGTGTGTGTGTGTGTGTGTGTGTGTGTGTGTGTGTGTGTGTGTGTTCGGGCGCGCGCGTATTTGAATATATACATATATATATATATATATATATATATATATATATATATATATATATATATATATATATATATATATATATAAATGTTTGTTTTTGTGTGTGTGTGCGTATATAAAAAATACATATTTATATATCCCATCCCTTACCGTACTCTCAGTCGCCCCAATTCCATAATGGTACAAAAAAAGGAGTGTATTTATCCTGATAATAAGCATCACTAAAAAGATATTGAACCTCAAACTCCACGACTCTACGACCCCAAATCCATTAATCTTTTGTGAGACGTCAGCTGCGACCACAATCCGTCAGCTGATTAATGGAGGTCGTGTTTTTACTGCCCGGATGCTACTGTTCAGATCATCTCTCTCTCTCTTTTTTTCTTTCTCTGTCTCTCTCTCTTTTTCTCTTTTTTACTCTCTCTTTCTTTCGTTCTTTCTTTCTCTTTCTCTCTCTCTCTTTTTCTTACTCTTTCTCTCTCTCTCCCTCCCTCTCTGTCTCTGAACTCACTCTCTCAATTTTTCTCTTTTTCTTTCTTTATTTCTCTCTCTCTCTCTCTCTCTCTCTCTCCCTCTCTCTCTCTCTCTCTCTCTCTCTCTCTCTCTCCCTCCCTCTCTCTCCCAACTCTCTCTCTCTCTCTCTCTCTCTCTCTCTCTCTCTCTCTCTCTCTCTTTCCCCTTTTCTCCTCTCTTTCTCTCTCTCTCTCTCTCTCTCTCTTTTCTTTCTTTTTTTTTCCTTTTTTTTAGACGAATAACCTGCTGACGGATCCTCTTCATCAGAGTACAAGGAGAAGTAGGTTAAGGTTATGTTTGTGAATGTGTAGGTTGATTGACTGAGGAAAAAAAGGATGATATATGAACAAGGTAGGTAGACAAAAAAGAAAAGAAGAGAGAAGGAAGAGATGAAGAAAAGAAGAAAGAAAAGAAGAGAGAAAAAAAGAAAAAGAAAGAAAGAGAGAGAGAAAAGGAAAAAAAGAAATAGAAGAAAGAGAGAAAAAGGAAAAAGAAAAATAAGAGAGAAAGAAAGCGAGAAGACAAAAAAGAAAAGAAGAGAGAAAGAGAAAAAAATAAAAAGGAAAAAGAAGAGAGAGAGAGAGAGAGAGAGAGAGAGAGAGAGAGAGAGAGAGAGAGAGAGAGAGAGAGAGAGAGAGAGAGAGAGAGAGAGAGAGGAGAGAAAGAGAGAGAGAAGAGAGAGAGAGAGAGAGAGAGAGAGAGAGAGAGAGAGAAGAGGAGAGAGAGAGAGAGAGAGAGAGAGAGAGAGAGAGAGAGAGAGAAAGAGAGAGAGAGAGAGAGAGAGAGAGAGAGATAGATAGATAGATAGATAGATAGATAGATAGATAGAGAGAGAGAGACAGACAGACAGAGACAGAGAGAGAGAGAACAGGAAAAAGAAAGATCAGATATG
>NC_091570.1:3718486-3730986 GCF_042767895.1 Penaeus vannamei | reverse complement strand
AATCATTATAATTACTATTATTATTATCACATTATCATCTTCGTTATTGCTATAATAATAATAAGGATTATTACCATCACCATTTTTCATTATCATTATCATAATAATCATTATCATTATTTTTTACCACAACTACTACTATCATCATAACAATTACTACATTATTGTCATTACGACTGCTACTACAATCATTATTATTATCCTTGTTATTATTATTAACTTTATTACTATAATCACCGTTTGCATGATTATCATTGTTATCATTATCATTACTATCTGTCGATTTTAATACCATAATTTTATTTTTCGTGTTATTATCACTATTATGAGTTTAGTTCTCACTAATATTATCAATTTCAACAAGAATATTAGTAATATTAACGTTATCATTATCATTATTACAATACCCATGAGTACATTAAAAAGGGATATTACAATTTTCATAAAATTACAAGTATGACAATCAAAATAGTACTTATTTATACATGTATATTTCTTCATTACTCAACTGTTTCATGAACAAATAACAGAAATATACACTTTTGAAAAAAAATATAAAATAAAATAAGAACATCCACTTGCTAAACATTTTATTAACTTCTACTGATGTCTCACGCATGACTGAACTTATATTTTCCATTATTATTCATATATATATATTTCCCCCACACAAATCAGTGTCTGCAATTTACACTTTTTTTTGTCTTTTTTTTGGTGGTGGAGGAAAGAAGTAATGAATTTATGATTGAAATAAAGATTATATTACGAGTGATTGACGTGTATTTGATGGATAGGTAATTTTGTTTTAACTATTAATTAACAAATGTTTGGCTGCGTGTGTTAAAGTGTTGTGCGGGTATGTTGCAAAGTGATTATTTGATGCATCGAATAGATTTTCTCATTCTTCCTTTTATTATTATTATTATTATTATTATTATTATTATTATTATTATTATTATTATTATTATTATTATTATCATTACTATTATTATTGTAAATATTTCTGTTGCTATTACCGTTATCATTATTATTGTTATATTATCATTTTCATTATCATTGTTGTTGTTATTATCTTTATTTTCATTAATATCAGTGATATTATTATCATTATCATCATTACCATCATCATTATCAGTGATGTTATTATCATTACCATTGTTCTTCTTCTACGTATTATGTTTTTTTGCTGTTATCATTAACATTATTGTTATTATTGATATCAATATCATCCTCATTATCATAATACTAGTTTTATATTTCTTTTTATATGTAATTGTTCGCTGATTTCTCTCGCGAAATAACAATAATAACACAAATATTTAAGACAAATTTATTAATAATAGTAATAGTAGTAAATGATTCTGAAGCTAGTAGTGATAGTAATATTACTAACAATAATGTACGAAAAAAGACTTAAAAAAGAAAATAAAAAGAAAGAAAGAAAGAAAGAAAGGAAGAAATAAAGAAATAAAGAAAAAAAAGAAGAAAGAAATAAAGAAATAAAGAAAGAAAGAAAGAAAGAAAGAAAAAAAGAAAGAAAGAAAGAAAGAAAGAAAGAAAGAAAGGAATGAATGAAGAAAGAAAGAAAGAAGAAACAAAGAAACAAACAAACAAACAAACAAAGAAAAAAACGAACACAAAACACACTATAGGGCGTAAATGATGCAATAACTTAATATCATTTTCGACCTAAGGATCTACCGCATCAAATGGTGTTGACAGATATATGAAGACAGTGCTGTACCATATTGTACGGTGTTAAATAGGCAAGATTCACAGACTTACAATGTGTGAGTTATAGAGGAATATGATGATGGTAGAGAGAGGGATAAAGAGAGAGAGAGAGAGAGAGAGAGAGAGAGAGAGAGAGAGCAGAGAGAGAGAGTGAGAGAAAGAGGAAGGAAGAGAGAGAGAGAGAGAGAGGAAGGAAAAAAGAGAGAGGGAGGGAGAAAAGGGGAAGAGAGAGGGTGAGAGGGAGGAGAGGGTGAGAGGGAGGGTGAGGGAGGGAGAGAGGAGGGAGGGAGGGAGGGAGAGAGAGAGAGAGAGAGAGAGAGAGAGAGAGAGAGAGAGAGAGAGAGAGAGAGAGAGAGAGAGAGACAGAGAGAGAGAGAGAGAGAGAGAGAGAGAGAGAGGGAGAGAGAGTGTGAGAGGAGAGAGGGAAAGAGTGTGAGGGTTGAGGAGAGAGGGAGAGTAGAGAGAGGGAGAGTAGAGAGAGAGAGAGAGAGAGAGAGAGAGAGAGAGAGAGAGGGAGGGAGGGAGGCGGGGGAGGGAGAGAGGGTGAGGGAGATAGATAGAGAGGAGAGAGAGAGAGAGGGAGGAGAGGGAGAGAGAGAGAAAGAGGGAGAGGGAGAGAAAGGGAGAGAGAGAGGGAGAGAGGGAGGAAGGGAGGGAGAGAGAGACAGACAAACAGACAGACAGGGAACAGTGACAAACAGAAACAGAGACAAAGAAAGGTGTGTGTGTGTGTGTGTGAATGTGTGTGTGTGTGTGCGTGAGAGAGTGTGAGAGAGAGAGTGTGAGTGTGTGTAGAGAGAGAGAGAGAGAGAGAGAGAGAGAGAGAGAGAGAGAGAGAGAGAGAGAAAACAGAGAGACAGAGAAGAGAAAGTGACATCCAGAAACAGACAAAAAAAAACAAAAAGAAAGCAAGGAACAGACAAACAAACCAAAAAGAGAACAACCACCACACAAAGAAAACACCATAACCACCACCACCTCTACAAAAAAAAAAAAAAAAAAAAAAATCAAAAACAAAACAAAAAAAATTATCCAACACACGCAACTTCATCTCGTGATACCCGCAGCTTCCAAGACAACCGGGTACCTTGTGTGGGAATCCCCAGCGGTTCTTGATACCTGCACAGGAACGGCAGACATGCCTAAGTGGCAGGTACTGACAGGGGGCGGAGGGAGAGGGAGGTTGAAGAGGAGAGGGAGGGAAGAGGGAAGGAGGGAAGGAGGGGGGATGAGGAGATGAGGGGTGGAGAGAGTTGAAGAGGAGTAAGAGGGAGGAGAGGGTGGAGGGAGGAGGAGGATGAGGAAGGGGTGAAGAGGAGGGAGGTTTGAGGAGGAGAGGAAGGGAGGGTGGAGAGGAGGGAGGATGAAGAGGAGATATGGGAGGAGGAGTGGAAGGAGGAGGTAAGGGTGGAGGGAGGATGAGGAGAGGGAAGGAGGAGGATGAGGGGATGAGGAGGGAGGGGGAAGGGAGAGGAGGGAGGATGAGGAGATGAAGGGAGGGGTGGAGAATAGGAGGATGAGGAGACCGGAGGGAGGGGTGGAGGGAGGGAGGATTTGAGGAGGAGAGATGAGAGTAAGGTGGAGGGAGGGAGGTAGGTAGCATGAGAAGAGAGAGGCAGGACGAGGAGAGAGAGGAGGTAGGGGTGGAAGGAAGGAGGGTGGGAAGAGGAAGAAGTGGAAAGGAAGAGTGAGAATCAAGGGGTGGGGAGAAACGAGAAGAAGAGGAGGGAGAGTGGTGAAAGGGGAGAGGGAGGGGAAGGGGAATGGCGAAAGGAAGAGAGGAAGGGGGAAAAGTATAAAAGGAGAATGCAAGTAAAGGAAAAAGGAATGAGAAAAGAGAACAGAGGAGAGAGAGAGAGAGAGAGAGAGAGAGAGAGAGAGAGAGAGAGAGAGAGAGAGAGAGAGAGAGAGAGGGTGGTAAAAGGAATAAGAATAAAGAGCAGTGTATACGGAGAGAAGAAAGTAAGAGAAGAGAAAACAAAGAAGAGGAATGAAGGGGGAGGATATAAATGCAGATTAGCAGAATGGAGCCTTAGAGAAGAAGCGAAAAAAAGAAAGAAAATAAGAGGAAGGAGAAGATAAGAAGAGAGAAAAAAAGTTCAGTAGTAAATAGGAAAGAGAGACGGGGAGAGAAGCCATGGGTATGAGAAACAGACCTTGCACCTCATATCAACAATATTTACGATAATTGCTTATAAACAAAATACCTTTTTAATTGGCGGTTCCTTTCATGTTAGAGGTGGTGGAGCAATTAGTCCCAGGTACCTTAGAGATATGCTATGGTATTTAGGTGTGTTACGAAGGCAGAACAATGCAATAAGGTGTTGGGTAGTTGTAAAACTATCTAAATACCACTTTATGTTGTCTTGTGAAGAATTTGTAAAGAGAAAAAATGTTGCGGTTCGTTTGTCGAAGATGTGAGATATTGAAACACAAGGATTGATAAGATGGATTGATAAATCATATTCCAGGGATAGATGGATAGATAAGGTGGATTGATAGATTATATTCCAGTGATAGATTAATAAGATTGATTAATAGAATATATTCTTGTGATATATGGATTAATAAGATGGATTAATAAATCATGTTCCAGTGATAGATGGATTAATAAGATGGATTAATAAATTATATTCCAGTGATAGATGGATTAATAAGATGGATTAATAAATCATATTCCAGTGATAGATGGATTAATAAGATGGATTAATAAATTAGTGGCGGTTCCTTTCATGTTAGAGGTGGTGGAGCAATTAGTCCCAGGTACCTAAGAGATATGCTATGGTATTTAGGTATGTTATAAAGGCAGAACAATGCAATAAGGTGTTGGGTAGTTGTAAAACTATCTAAATACCACTTTATGTTGTCTTGTGAAGAATTTGTTAAGAGAAGAAATGTTGCGGTTCATATGTCGAAGGTGTGAGCATTGAAACACAAGGATTGATAAGATGGATTGATAAATTATGTTCCAGTGATAGATGGATTAATAAATTATATTCCAGTGATAGACGAAATAAAAGATAAATCTACAAAAAGTGCAACATACACATGTGATAGAGAAATCGATAATTAAGTCTACAAATAAGCAAAATGCGATAGACGAGTCAAAATATATATCTACACATAAGCAATATATATTTACACGTATACTATCAGGAGAAGAAGTCAGAGATTACGCTCATAGACTAGGATATATTTCTACTTGTTGCCCATAGATGTCGCAGCATTCGCCATAAACAAAATAAAAGAAAGAGGAGGGGTAGGATGAGGAGAGAGAAATAGGGGTGGAAGGAAGGAGGTGGGATGAGGAGAAGGAGGAAGGAAGAGTGAGAATCACGGTGTGGGGAGGAAGGAGAAAGAAGAGGATAGGTAGGATGAGAAAGGAAGGGTGGGGATAGAGTGAGGAAGGAGGAAGAGGAGGGGGAGGAAGGAAGTAGATAGAGAAGAAGGAAGAAATGGCAAACCGTGGCATACAGAGATCTGGTGCCAACTTCTTGACTTTATACCCCCAAGAACTCAAGTATAAGACCTAATAAAGAATAATATTGTGAAAAAGGGAGATGTTTTGAGCATGTAAAGACAGATGAAACATGAAATAAATATTTCATATTCGAGTTAAACATAAATTTCAAATATCTTATTCCCTTCTCTTACTTTCATTATTGTAGTTTTCATAATTATTATTATCATTATTATTATTACTATTATTATCATTGTTATAATCAACGTCATTATTGCTATTATGATTATTGGTATTGTTGTTATCTTTATTATTACTATCTTCATCATTATTATTAAAGGGAGGGAGGGAAGGAGAGACAGGGAGGGAGGGAAGGAGAGACAGGGAGGGAGGAAGAGAGAGAGAGAGAGAGAGAGAGAGAGAGAGAGAGAGTGAGTGAGTGAGTGAGTGAGTGAGTGAGTGAGTGAGTGAGTGAGTGAGTGAGTGAGTGAATGAGTGAGTGAGGAAAGAGTGGAAAGTGAGGGAAAGGAGATAGAAGGAGAGAGAGAGAGACAGAGAGAGAGAGAGAGAGAGAGAGAGAGAGAGAGAGAGAGAGAGAGTGGTGGTGGTGGTGAGTGGTGAGTGAGTGGTGAGTGAATATGGTAATTGAGTGGTGGTGGTGGTGAGTGAGAATTGGTGGTGGTGGTGGTGAAGATAGTGAGTGAGGAAAGGTGGAAAGTGAGGAAGGAGATAGAAGGGAGAGAGAGAGACAGAGAGAGAGAGAGAGAGAGAGAGAGAGAGAGAGAGAGAGAGAGAGTGAGTGAGGTGAGTGAGTGGTGAGTGAGTGAATGAGTGGTGGTGGTGGTGGTGAGTGAGTGAGTGAGTGAGTGAATGAGTGAGTGAGTGAGGAAAAGGTGGAAAGTGAGGGAAGGGAGATAGAAGGGAGAGAGAGAGAGAGAGAGACAGAGAGAGAGAGAGAGAGAGAGAGAGAGAGAGAGTGGTGGTGGGTAGTGGTGGTGAATGGTGAGTGGTAGTGGTAGTGGTGAGTGGTGAGTGAGTGAGTGAATAGTGGTGAGTGAGGAAAAGGTGGAAAGTGAGGAAGGAGATAGAAGGGAGAGAGAGAGACAGAGAGAGAGAGAGAGAGAGAGAGAGAGAGAGAGAGAGAGAGAGAGAGAGAGAGAAAGAAAGAAAGGAGGAGGGAGGGAAGGAGAATGGGGAAGGAGGAAGAGAGAGAGAGAGAGAGAGAGAGAGAGAGAGAGAGAGAGAGAGAGAGAGTGGTGAGTGGTGAGTGAATGGTGGTGGTGGTGGTGGTGGTGGTGAGTGAGTGAGGAAAGGTGGAAAGTGAGGGAGATAGAGAAGGAGAGAGAGAGAGAGAGAGACAGAGAGAGAGAGAGAGAGAGAGAGAGAGAGAGTGAGTGGTGGTGAGTGGTGGTGAGTGGTGAGTGAATGGTGAGTGAGTGAGGAAGTAGCATGAGGAAGGAGATAGAAGGGAGAGAGAGAGAGACAGAAAGAGAAAGAGAGAGAGAGAGAGAGAGAGAGAGGGAGAGAAAGAAAGAAAGAGAGAGGATAGCGCTCACGATCTGTAATGTGATATAAAGAGATTGACAGATCCTGACTAACTGATTGGTTACTGACTGGTTAAGAAATAAATAAAATTAACTCTCCTTTTTCAAACTCAAGATTTTTTTTTTATTTATTCTCTTTCCTAAAGACTATAATCGAACATGAGACTAATTTCTTAATAATTTCTCCTGATTTCATTTCTAAATCGTAAATCTAAGAAGTAATGGTGAATTTTATAACGATTTTGAAAATGGATATATCGATTGTTATAGCAATACAAACGGAATTATAGTCTTATACTTTGGGGTTCAAATTAACATGCTAAGAAACCGCAAAATGTGCCTTAAGATAATGTATCACCTTCTAACAACCCCCCCTCTTTCCTCCCCCCTCCTTCCCTCTCTCCCCCCTCCCCTCCCCCCTCCTTCCGTCTCTCCCTTCCCCTCCCCCTCCCCTTCCAGCTTCCTCTCTCCCCCCTTCCGATCCCACTCCCCCTTCTTCCACTCCTCGTCCCCCCACCCACACATCCTTCCCCCTCCTTCACCCTCCCCTCTTTCCTTCTCACTCCCCCCACCTCCTTCACACTCTCTTCCCCCACGCTCCCCCTCTTTCCTTCTCTCCCCCTCCCTTCCCCCACCTACCCCCATCCCCCCCTCCTTCCCCCCCCACCCACCCCTCCCCCTCCTTCTCTCTCCCCTCCCCACCTCCCCCTCCTTCCTCTCGTCCCCCTCTCCCCTCCCCTCTTCCCCCCACCCCTCCTTACCTCTCTCTCCCCCCACTCCACCCCCTTCCCCCTCCTTCCCCACCCTCCTCCCCCTCCCCTCCCCTCCCCCCTCCTTCCCTCTCTCCCCCCCCACCCCCTCCCTCCTCCCTCTCTCTCTCGACCCCTCCTCACCCACTACCTTCCTCTCTCCTCACACCCACCCCCTCCCCACCCACCCATACTGCCCCCCTACCCCCTCCACTCCTTCCATCTCTCTCCCTTTCCCCCCTCACCCCACAAAAAGAGGGGGAAAGTAAAAACAGCTGACACGGGATTTCATCTCATCCCCAAGATGCTGCCCGAGAGATGTTGCGTCATCGGTCCTTTAAGATGCTCTCTCGTGCCTGGGGAGTTTCATGTTTTTTTTTTTTCGCCTTTTGTGCCTTTGTGTGTGTGTGTGTTTTTTTTTGAGGATTAGATGATTAGTTTTTGTCACCTTTTGTTTTGTCTTTTTTTTTTTTGAGGTTAGATGATTAGTTTTTGTCACCTTTTTGTTTTTGTCATCTTTTTTTTTTTTGAGGATTAGATGATTAGATTTTTTGTCACCTTTTGTTTTGTCATCTTTTTTTTTGAGGATTAGATGATTAGTTTTGTCACCTTTGTTTGTCATCTTTTTTTTTTTTTGAGGGATTAGATGATTAGTTTTTTTGTCACCTTTTTGTTTTTTGTCATCTTTTTTTTTTTTTTTTTTGAGGATTAGATGATTAGTTTTTTGTCACCTTTTGTTTTTGTCATCTTTTTTTTTTTTTTTTTTTTTTTTTTGAGGATTAGATGATTAGTTTTTTGTCACCTTTTTGTTTTTGTCATCTTTTTTTTTTTTTGAAGTTAGATGATTAGTTTTGTCACCTTTTGTTTTTGTCATCTTTTTTTTTTTTTTTTTTTTGAGGATTAGATGATTAGTTTTTTTTGTCACCTTTTGTTTTTGTCATCTTTTTTTTTTTTTTTTTTTGAGGATTAGATGATTAGTTTTTGTCCTTTTTGTTTTTGTCATCTTTTTTTTTTTTTTTTTGAGGATTAGATGATTAGTTTTTTTTTGTCACCTTTTTGTTTTCTCATCTTTTTTTTTTTTTGAGGATTAGATAATTAGTTTTTTGCTCACCTTTGTTTTTTTATCATCTTTTTTTTTTTTTGAAGTTAGATGATTAGTTTTGTCACATTTGTTTTTGTCATCTTTTTTTTTTTTGAGGATTAGATGATTAGTTTTTTTTTGTCACCTTTTGTTTGTCATCTTTTTTTTTTTTGAGGATTAGATGATTAGTTTTTTTTGTGCTATTTTGTTTTTGTCATCTTTTTTTTTTTTGAGGGATTAGATGATTAGTTTTTGTCACCTTTTGTTTTGTGTCTTTTTTTTTTTTTTTGAGGATTAGATGATTAGTTTTTGTCACCTTTTGTTTTTGTCGTCTTTTTTTTTTTTTTGAGAGATTATATGATTAAGTTTTTTTTTGTCACCTTTTGTTTTTGTCATCTTTTTTTTTTTTTTTTGAGGATTAGATAGTTAGTTTTGTCACCTTTTGTTTTTGTCATCTTTTTTTTTTTTTTGAGGATTAGATGATTAGTTTTTTTGTCACCTTTTGTTTTTTGTCATCTTTTTTTTTTTTTTTGAGGATTAGATGATTAGTTTTTTTTGTCTGCTTTTGTTTTGTCATCTTTTTTTTTTTTTTTTTTTTGAGGATTAGATGATTAGTTTTTTTTGTCACCTTTTGTTTTTGTCATCTTTTTTTTTTTTGAGGATTAGATGATTGTGTTTTTTGTCACCTTTTGTTTTTGCCATCTTTTTTTTTTTTTTTTTGAGGATTAGATGATTAGTTTTTTGTCACCTTTTTGTTTTTTGTCTTTTTTTTTTTGAGGATTAGATGATTAGTTTTTTGTCACCTTTTGTTTTTGTCATTTTTTTTTTTTGAGGATTAGATGATTAGTTTTTTTTTGTCACCTTTTGTTTTTGTCATTTTTTTTTTTTTTTTTTGGATTAGATGATTAGTTTTTTTTTGTCACCTTTTGTTTTTGTCATTTTTTTTTTTTTTTTTTGAGGATTAGATGATTAGTTTTTTTTGTCACCTTTTGTGGGTTTTTTTGAGGTTTGGATTATTATAATTGGGTCTAACGTCTTGTTTTTTTTTGTCACGTTTTTTATTTTTTGTTAATTTTTTTATTCCTTTTATTCTTTATTTATTTATTAATTTATTTTTACTTTTATTTTTATTTTATTATTATTTTTTTAAATTCTTAGGTTTGGATTATTATGATTGGGATTCGGGATCATCATTAGAGTGATTATGGTCATTATTAACATGATTATGATTGTGATTATGGTTTTGATTATGATTATTGTTGGTCTCTTCATATCATTATTAGTATTTTCATTATAATCTTTATCATTATTGTTGTCGTTGTTAATCTTTTGATGATGATTATCATTAGCATCATCATAGTTATTATTATTATTATTATTATTATTATTATGTTATCATTATTATGTTTATTATTATTATTATTATTATTATTATTATTACTATTATTATTATTATTAATACTATCATTATTCTTGTTAATACTACAATTCCCATTATCATTTTCACTGTTACCATCATCATCATCATCATCATGGTCATCGTTGTTATCATTATTTTCATAATGATTATTAATATCATTATCATAATTGTTATTACTATTGTCATTATTACTATCATTATTGTTGGTATTTTTGTCGTTATTATTTATGATGTTATTGCCATCATTATCATTATTATTATCATCATTATCAATATTACTCTCTTTACTACTATTATCATTTATATCACCATTTGATTATCATTATTATTGTTATTATAATTATTATTATCATTATTATTATTATCATTTTGATTCTTATCTGTATCATTTTCCTGATCATTATTGTTAACATAATTATAATCATTGTGATTATCATCATCATTAACATCATCATTATTACTATCATTGTTATTATTAGAATTATCATTATTATTATTATTGTTACTATCATGTATCATTATCATCACTATTGTCATCATCATAATTAGTATCGTTATTTCGGTGATGGTAATAATAATTACTCGTTTTCTAATCACTCGTACAATCTTCATCTCATCATCATCACAATCACTATCATAATTCTTTTTCCCGAACCATTAACACAATATCCGTAAATTGCCACGTGCTTTTTTTTTTAGAAGGAATTGCAACTGCAGACAAGAATTAATCGGAGTGCAACAATAACACCTCCTCCTCTCTTTGCCACCCCCTCCTCCCCCTCCTCCTCCCCCTTCTCCCCCTTCTCCCTTGCCTCATAATGCACTATCAATCCCCTGTCACTATGAAAACACCATCATTATGTGTCCGTTAGTACGAGGTCCCTGTTGTAATGAATATCTCCTTTTTGGTTCATGGATATCTTTGTATCTTTTTATGCTCCTGTCTCTCTCCTTCTCTCTCTCTTCCCCTGACCAATTCTCCTTTCATTTTCCTCTCCTGTTATCTCTCATCTTCCTTTTCTTCTCCTTCTCTTGTTTTTCTCTCTCCTCTCTACCTCTTTCCCTCTTTCTCTGTCTTCTCTTTCCGTTTTTCTCCTCCTCACCTCCCTCTCCTGCTTTCTCACTCCTTCTCCTTCCCTCTCTCCTTCACCTTCTTTCCCTCTCTTCTTCTCCCTCACCTCTTCCTCTTTCTCCTTCTCTCCTTCCTTTCTCCCAATTCCTCTTTCTCCTCCTCCACCTCCCTTCTCCTTTTCCCTCACCTCTCCCTTCTCCCCCTCACCTCTCCTTCTCCTCCTCCTTCCCCTCACCTCCCCTCTCCTCTCCTCTCCTCCTCCCTCTCCCTCCCTCTCCTCCCTTCACCTCCCCCCCCCTCTCCCTCCTCCCCCATACCTCCTCCCCTCTCTCCTCCCCTTACCTCCCCCCACCTCACCTCCTCCTCCCTCCCTGCCCTTCCTCCTCTCCCCTCCCCCTTCCCCTCAACTCTCCCCTCCCCTCTCCTCCACCTCCCCCTTCCCCTCCCTCCCTCCTCCCTCCCCCTTCCCTCCCCCTCACCTCCTTCTCCTCCCCTTTCCCCCCTCTCCCTCCTCCTCCCCCTTCACCTCTCCTCTCCCCCTCCTCCTCCTCCTCCTCCTTCCCCCTCTCCTCCTTCCTCCTCATCTCCTCTCCCCCTCTCCTCACTCCCCCTCCCTCTCCCCCCTCCTCCCTCCCCCTCCCTCTGCACCTCTCCTCCTCCCACTCCCCCCTCACCCCCTCCTCCTTCCCCTCCCCTCCCTCCTCCTCCCTTCCCCTCTCCTCCCCTCCACCTCTCCCCCTCCCTCACCTCTCCATCTCCTCCCCCCTCTCCTCCCCCTCACCCATCCCCCTCTCCCTCCTCCTCCCTCCCCCCCTCACCTCCTTCTCCCTTCTCCCCCTCACCTCCTTTATCCCCCTCCACCTCTCCTCCCACCTCTCCTCTCCCCCCTCACCTCTCCCTCTCTCCCCCTCCCCCTCTCACCTCCTCCTCTCCCCCTCCTTCCTCCCCTCCCCTCTTTCCCCCTCCCCTCCCCCCTCACCTCTCCATCTCCCCCTCCCCTCCTCCCCTCACCTCTCCCCTCTCCCCATCCCCCCTCTCACATACTTCCCCTCTCACCTTCCCCTCACCCTTTTAAACCTCCTCCTTCCCCTCCCCCTTCCCCCCTTTCACCTCCCCCTCACCTTCTCCTTCTCCCCCTTCACCTCCTCAATACCACCTCCCCCCCTCACCTCCCCCACCTCTAACGTCTTGCAAGAAGTCGTGTGTATATATTTCATCTTGGCAATTATTGAGCTCCACTTCGCTTGCGTTTGGAGTCGTCCCATTTATGACGTTCTGTTGCTAAAGCGTATTTTCCTTTGTTGGGGTACTGAGTGTGGGTTTTATTTATTTATTTGTTTTTTTGATGTGCTTGGTTATTTATTTATTTATTAGTATTTTTTTTAAGTTAGGGAGTTTTGATATTTGTTTATTTGTTTTTTGACGTTTTTTTCTAAATCT
>NC_091570.1:3705986-3713486 GCF_042767895.1 Penaeus vannamei | reverse complement strand
CTCCCGTGCAAAATTTCTCACAAACTTAATCTCTCGACCAAAAAGAAAAGAAAAAAAGAAAAGAAAGAAGGAAAAGCAACAAAAAAGGGAAAAAAAGAAGAAAAGAAGGAAAAGCAAAAAAAAAAAAAATCTCGAAAAAAGAAAAAAAAGAAAAAAGAAAAGAAAAAAGAGAAAGAAGGAAAAAAAAATCTCGAAAAAAGAAAAAAAAGAAAAGGAAAAAAAAAAATCGAAAAAATTAGAAAAAAAAAAAAAAAATGACTAAACGCCCACACTCTAAGAAGAAATATTCCCTGGATATTTACTCACTTACTCACGTGGTGCTGACGACGCCCGCCTCATTTCGGCTTTTTGGGCAACCCACGTGCGAATATTTAGGATATTAAATGCGAGTGGGAAGGAAGCTCGTCCGGAGAAGGATGAGTCGGAGGAACTGTGGGGGGTGGGGTGGGGTTGGTGCGCAGTCTGGTCTGGCGAAGGGGGAGGTGCGGAGGTGACAAGTTTGTGTGTGTGGGGGTGGTGGGGGTGGAGGGAGTATTTGTGTGTGTGGGGGGGAGGGGGGCATTTGTGTGTGTGGGGGGAAGGAGGGGTATTTGTGTGTGTGGGGGAGGGGGGGAGGGGGTATTTGTGTGGGGGTATTTGTGTGTGTGTGTGCGGAGTTAACGGTTTATGTGTGTGTGTGTGAGGGGTGGGGGGGATTTGTGTGTGTGTGGTGGGGTGGGGGTATTTGTGTGTGTGTGTGTGGGGGGGCTATTTGTGTGTGTGCGTGTGTGTGTGTGGGGGGGGGGTTGTGTGTGTGTGTGGGGTGAGGTGGGGTGGGGAGTATTTGTGTGTGTGTGGGGGGAGTATTTGTGTGTGTGCGTGTGGGGTAGGGGAGGTATTTGTGTGTGTGTATGTGTGTGTGTGTGTGTGTGTGTGTGTGTGTGTGTGTGTGTGTGTGTGTGTGTGTGTGTGTGTGTGTGTGTGTGTGTGTGTGTGTGTGTGTGTGTGTGTTGGAGAGTATTTGGTATAAGTATATTTTCAGTCCAAATATTATCATACACACACATATATATATGTGTGTGTGTGTGTGTGTCTGTGTGTATGTGCGTGTGTCTGTGTGTATGTGCGTATGTATGTGTGTGTGTGTATTTGGTATAAGTATATTTCCAGTACAGGAATCAGGATAGAATTATCATCAGAGACAAAAATAATAAGAAAGTTAATCTTCATCTCTAGGTCAAGACTAAGCATGGAAAATGGGCGAAGAAAAACATTTGCAGAAGTTATTTACTTCGATGCAAAACAATCACATTGATTCATACAAATGAAAATACTGTAGCCTGTTTTCGAGGTCAAGAGTGAAACTGAAGGATAATGAATAAAAAAAGAGAAAGAATAGGATAAAGAAAGAAAGAGAGAGAATAGGAAAGGGAGGAAGAAGCTCAAGAAGAAGAAAAATAAACAAGAACGAGATTTTATCAGTCTCGAAAATAAAATCTTGCTTTTAATTTCTGTGCTTTGAGATGCATGGATTATTAAAGGAATTTATTAATTGTTGATGGTGTATTCATTCATTCAACGCACACCCACAAAGAGCACACACACACACACACTCACTATCTATCTCTATATCGAAAATAAAAATCCATAAAAAGTAGAAAAAAAAATAAAGAGCTATAAACAAACAAACAAACAAACAAAAAACTCATCACCGCTTCACTTCCCACTTCAAGGTCTCCCTGCCCCCCTTCCCTCCCTCCCTCCCATTCCCCTTTCCCTCCATCCATCCCTCCCTCCCTCCCTCTCCTTCTCCCCCTTCCCCTTCCCTCCCTCTCCCTTCCCCCCCTCCCTTCCCTTCTCCCTCCCTCCCCCTCCACCCCCTCCCTCCCCCTTCCCTCCCCCCTTCCTTCCCCCCCTCCCTTCCCTCCCTCCCCTCCCCTCCCCTCATTAGCATATCATTCACAGTGACACACACACGTCAATCAGTACTTGAGTCGGACTATGCATCCAGCCCGCAGACCCAACACACTGGTGGTGATGATGACCTGGTGGTGATGATGACCTGGTGGTGATGATGACCTGGTGGTGATGATGACCTGGTGGTGATGATGACCTGGTGGTGATGATAACCTGGTGGTGATGATGACCTGGTGGTGATGATGACCTGGTGGTGATGGTGACCTGGTGGTGATGATGACCTGGTGGTGATGATGACCTGGTGGTGATGATGACCTGGTGGTGATGATGACCTGGTGGTGATGATGACCTGGTGGTGATGATGACCTGGTGGTGATGATGACCTGGTGGTGATGATGACCTGGTGGTGATGACCTGATATTTTTAGTGATGCAAGGATGACGATGACCTTGGTGAATAAAGGGTCAATTTTGGTGATGTTTGGGTGACTCTGTGACTGGGTTTGGTGTGGTGATGGTTTTTCGTGTGTTTGGGGTTGGTTATTTTTATCATTATCATGATTGTTATTATTATTATTATCACTATTATCTTTATTATTGTTATTATTATTATGAATGTGTATACTGATTAGAATTAAAAGTATGATAATTAGGAAAACACATTCATTTATGTACTATCATACACACACATAGACGTACACACACACACCACCACCACAACTAGACGAGACACAACCCATGAACGAGATCAATCGTTTGGGGGGAAGGGGGAGAGGGGGTGGATGGAAGGAAGAATCTAAGGGTAAAAAAAGGGTTAAAGGGGAGTGTTGGGGGTTAAGGGGTGGTGTTGGGGGTTAAGGGGGGAGTGTTGGGGGTGGGGGGGGGTGTTGTTGGGGAGGTTGGGGGGGTGGGTTGAGGGGTTAAGAAGTGTTAGGGTTAAGGGGGTGTTGGGGGGTTAAGGGGGGGTGTTGGGGGTTAAGGGGTGGGTTGAGGGGGTTAAGGGGGGTGTTGGGGGGTTAGGGGATGTTGGGGGGATGGGAAGGGTTTGACTTCCTCTCCTTTCACTTGTTCTGTGTCTACGCCCTGTCCTCACGTCTTGGTGGGGCGCTGAAGAAAAGGGGGGGGGGGGGGGGTTGACCTGACCTGCTTCCTCTCGATGTTCCTTGGAGCAGGTCACGGAAGGTCGAGAGGAGGGAGGTGGGGTTGATTTAGGAAGGGGGGTTGGAGTGGGGGGGGGGAGTGGTGTCAGGGTAGAGAGGCAGTGGAGATGGTGGAGACAAAGGGGGGGGGTGGAGATGGAAGGGGTGAGTGTTGGAGAGGAAGGAGAGTGGAGGTAGAGTCATGAAGGAGGAGAGAAGATAAAAGGGGGGTGTTGGAGAGGAAGGAGGAGGGTGGAGGTGGATTCACTAAAGAAGAGCAAAGAAGAAAGCTAAAAATATATATATACAACATAAACACATACACCTATACATATATATCTATCATTGAATCTGTCTACCTATCTATACTATCAATCTATACATTCATTTATCTATATTCATCTCTCTATCTACTCATACCTAAACACACAAACATGAATATATTTATAGTACATTTACTGAACACCATTGACACTGCCTTTCCACACTTTTCATCAATTTTCTCCCTAAAAGATAAATAAATTCCAAATTAGACATTATCTCAGAAACAGCTGACACACAATTATCCCAGACAGATAACTACGAGGTCATCAGTAGCAAGTGGTAAAAGAAAAAAAAAAAAAAAATATAGACACATCATAATAAAAATATCCGCGGAAGAAACAAAAAAATGACAATACATACTTTTATATCTTACATTATTTTCCTTTTCACTTCAATATCTTACATTATCATTCTTTTAACATTATTGTAAATAACTAAAGATACGAACAGCTGTTGGGATATTTATCATGAACAGACTGAGGACAACGTGTGCAAAAGGTCAAGCGTTTAACTTTGAACTGCATACTCTCTGCGGGGGGGGGGGGGGGGGGGGGGTTGGTACATGTAGGAAGATTTCGATTCTGGCAGAGTTATCACGACTGCTGGTACAGTGTGTGTGTGTGTGTGTGTGTGTGTGTGTGTGTGTGTGTGTGTGTGTGTGTGTGTGTGTGTGTGTGTGTGTGTGTGTGTGTGTGTGTGTGTGGGGGGAGAGGGCGGGGAGGGGTTTAAAAGAGAAGAGGGGAGAGAGAGAGAGAGACGTAGAGGAAAAGAGAGAGAGAGAGAGAGAGAGAGAGAAAGAGAGAGAGAGAGAGAGAGAGAGAGAGAGAGAGAGAGGGAGAGAGAGAGAGAGAGATGGAGGTGCTGGTGTCGAGGAGAGAGGTGAGAGAAGAGAAAGAGGGAAAGGGAGAGAGGGATAAGAAGAGGGGAAAGGAGAGGGAGAGATAGTGAGAGAGAGAGAGAGGGGGATAGGAAGAGGGGGAGGGAAAGGAAGAAATAGTGAGAGAGAGAGAGAGAGAGAGGCTGAGGGAGAGATAGTGAGAGAGAGAAGGACACACACACACACACACACACACACACACACACACACACACACACACACGCACACACATTATTCTCTCCCTTATGCGCGCAGGGTACCCTCCGTGTCCTCAGCACTCGACCACAAAACGAAGCCAGTTTTATTGCCCCGAAAAAGATTTATCTTGCTATCACTAATCCCGGATTTCAGCAGCATAAAAGCCGTCAGTGGATTCCCTAAAAATCGTTATAAATCACGTGAGACGATAAAAAACCAGCGGGGTTCTGGTAGGTGGATGGAGTGTGGAGGATGGTGGAGAAGGAGGTTGGTGGATGGAGTGTGGGGGATGGTGGAGGATGGTGGAGAGTGGTGGAGGAGGAGGATGGTGGATGGAGTATGGAGGATGGTGGAGAGTGATGGTAGAGGAGGTTGGTGGATGGGGGAGAAATATGGTGGAGGTGGATTGAGGGTGGAGGAGGGGATGGAGGGATGGGGAGAAATGTGGTGGATTATGGTGGAGAAGGATAGTGGTGGAGGAAGGTCGAAGTGCATAGAGGGTGAAGGAGGAAAATGGTGTAGGATGATGGAAGTGGATGTTGGTAGATGGAGGATGGAGATGGAGGAATGGCGAAGGAGAATGGCCAGGGGTGGAGGATGAAGGGACATGGAGAAGGAGGGTGGAAGAGGATGGAGGATAGTGGAGGAGGATGGTGGAGGATAGTGGAAGAGGATCTGGAGGACGGTGGAGGAGGAAGGTGTAGGTGGATAGTTGATGAGGATGAGGAGATGGTGGAGGAGGAGATGAATGAGAGAGAGAGAGAGAGAGAGAGAGAGAGAGAGAGAGAGAGAGAGAGAGAGAGAGAGAGAGAGAGAGAGAGAGAGAGAGAGAGAGAACAGACATACAGACAAAGATAGATAGATAGATAGATAGATAGATAGAGAGAGAGAGAGAGAATCAGAGAAAGAGAAAGACAGAGAAAGAAACAATAAAAAAAACAAAAGAAAAAAATACACGACACAAAAGAATAGAAATAAGTAGAGAAGAAGAACGAAGACACAAGAACATCTCCAGTACCCTCCCCTTCCCCCCTCCACCCCAACCCCCCCTTTTCCACCTCCCCCCCCCCCCCCGCCCCGCCCCCAAGAACCAGCTGTTGGATCTTGCGTCAAGGTCCACACTCGAAAGTAAGGTGAGATAGTCTCCATGCCCGGCCATGTTCACCTGCATCTGGGGTGTGTGTGGGAGGGTGGGAGAAGGGATGGGAGGTGTGGGAGAAAAGTTTTGGGAGGGGGTGGGAGAGGTTGGAGGGGTGGTAGGGGTGGGAGAGGGTGAGAGGGGTGTGGGAGGGTGGGAGAGGGAGGGAGAAGGGGTTGGGAGGAGGGTGTGGGAGGAGGAAGGAGAAGGGGGTGGAGAAGGGAGGGTGTGGGAGGGTGTGGAAGGGGGCAAGAGGGGATGGGAGGGTGTGGGAGGGTGTGGGAGGATGGGTGGGTGTGTGAGGGTGTGCGAGGGGATGGGAGGGTGTGGGAGGAGGCAAGAGGGGATGGGAGGGGTGTGGGAGGGTGTGGGAGGGGATGGGAGGGGTGTACGAGGGTGTGGGAGGGTGTGGGGGGGTGTGGGAGGGGGTGGGAGGGTGTGGGAGGAGAAGGGGGGTGGAGAAGGGAGGGTGTGGGGGAGGATGGGAGGGTGTGGGAGGGGATGGGAGGAGGGAGGAGAAGGGATGGGGGAAGGGAGGAGTGAGGAGAAGGGGGGTGGAGAAGGGAGGGGGTGGGGGATGGGAGGGTGTGGGAGGGGGTGGGAGGGGGTGTAGGTGGGTGTGAGAGGGTGTGGGAGGGATGGGAGGGTGGGGAGGGGATGGGAGGGGATGGGAGGATGGGAGGGTGTGGGAGAGGGAGGAGAAGGGGGTGGAGGAAGGGAGGAGGGAGGAGAAGGGGTGGAGAAGGGAGGGGTGTGGGAGGAGGGGTGTGGGAGGGGTGGGAGGGGATGGGAGGGTGTGGGAGGGTGTGAGGGAAGGAGCGAGGGTGTGGGAGTGGGAGGGAGAAGGGGATGGGGGGAAGGAGGGAGGGAGAAGGGAGGTAAATGGGAGATTGAAGGAAAGAAGGAGGGAGGAGAAGGGAGGAGAAGGAAGTGAGGGGAAAGGGGAAGGAGAGGGTTTCACAAGAAATGGGAAGGGGGTGGAGGGGTGCAATAAAGAATAACAAAGGAAGGAAGGAAGGTAATGGAGGGAGTGTTGGAAGGAGGGAAAGAAAGAAGACAAGGAAGGGAGGGAGGTTATTGCAGAAAGAGGGACTTATAAGATGGGTTTTATAAAAAGGGGAAAAGAAATGGGTTTAGGAAAGGGGGAAAGGGAGGGGAAGGGAGGGAGGTGGAGGGACGTGTAGGGGAGGGGGCAGAAGAAGTAGAAAAAAGGGGGAAGGAGGCGGAGAAGAGGGGGATATAGGTGCGGAAGGAGGAGAAAGGAGGTGGAAGGAGTACACGGAGGTAAAGAGGAAAGAGGGGTAACGTAGAAGGAAAGGGAAAGGAGTGGAAGGGAAGAATGAGGAAAGGGGAGTAGAAGGAGAAAAGGTGGAGTGAATGAGGAGTGAATGAACGATAAAGGTATTGGAAGGTTGAGGGGAGTAAGAGAGAGAGAAAGAGGAAGGGGAAGTAAATGTAAGAAGGGAGAAGGAGTAGTCAGCATTGGGATAAGAGAGAGAGAGAGAGAGAGAGAGAGAGAGAGAGAGAGAGAGAGAGAGAGAGAGAGAGAGAGAAGAGAGAGAGAGAGGAAGAAAGAAAAAACGAACGAGAAGATAAAAAAATAATAAAGACGAGAAATGGAGAGAGAAATGAGGCGAAGGGGGTAAAGAGTAAAAGAAGGAAAAGGTACAGGGAGGAAGAATGAGGAGGAGGAAAGGGAAGGGCAGAAGAGAGAGAGAGAGAAGAAGAGAGAGAGAGAGAGAGAGAGAGAGAGAGAGAGAGAGAGAGAGAGAGAGAGAGAGAGAGAGAGAGAAAGAGAGAGAGAGAGAAAGAAAGAAAGAAAGAAATGGAGAGAGAGAGAAAGAGAGAGAGAGAGAGAGAGAGAGAGAGAGAGAGAGAGAGAGAGAGAGAGAGAGAGAGAGAGAGAGAGAGAGAGAGAGAAGAGAAGAG
>NC_091570.1:3703045-3705486 GCF_042767895.1 Penaeus vannamei | reverse complement strand
ATTATAGTCTTTATTATGATTTTTATTATCATAGTTGTAATTATTATCTTTATTACTGTAACTACGTATACCATAACTATTATCTTCGTTGTAATTGGTTATGTTCATTGTCATCATCATTGTTATTGCATCAACTACCATTATTGTTATTGTTCCGTTGTTATTGCATCAACTACCTTTATTGTTATTACCATTTCGTTGTTATTGCATCAACTATCATTATCATTGTCATTATTTCGTTGTTATTGCATCAACTACCATAATTGTTATCATTGTTATTACATCAACTGCCATTATTATTACTATTGCTTCGTTGTTATTGCATCAGCTACCATTATCCTTGTTATTACATCCCCTACCATTATTGTTATTACCATTTCGTTGTTATTACATCAACTACCATTATCATTGTCATTATTTCCTTATCAGCATCACCGTTATCTTTATCATCGCTGGATTAAGACGATCACCTCCCTTCCCTTCTATGCACCAACAAGCTGATTCTCGGACTTTGAGACTCACCAGGACTCGCTCGGACTCACCAGGACTCGCTCAGACTCGCCCGGACTCGCCCAGACTCACCAGGACTCGCCCAGACTCACCAGGACTCGCTCAGACTCACTAGGACTCGCCCAGACTCACCAGGACTCGCCCAGACTCACCAGGACTCGCTCAGACTCGCCCGGACTCGCCCAGACTCACCAGGACTCGCCCAGACTCACCAGGACTCGCTCAGACTCACTAGGACTCGCCCAGACTCACCAGGACTCGCCCAGACTCACCAGGACTCGCTCAGACTCACCAGGACTCGCCCAGACTCACCAGAACTCGCCCGGACTCGCCCAGACTCACCAGGACTCGCCCAGACTCACCAGGACTCGCCCAGACTCACCAGGACTCGCCCAGACTCACCAGGACTCGCCCAGACTCACCAGGACTCGCTCAGACCTACCAGGACTCGCTCAGACTCACCAGGACTCGCCTGGACTCACCAGGACTCGCCTGGACTCACCAGGACTCGCCCAGACTCACCAGGACTCACCCGGACTCACCAGGACTCGCCCAGACTCACCAGAACTCGCCCAGACTCACCAGAACTCGCTCGGACTCACCAGGACTCACCCGGACTCTTTCCTCGTCACGAAATGTATCCTTATGGGAGTAGCTCGACGAGGGACTCTGGACCGGGGAGGCACGGAGCGAGACATGGTATGGTGTGAGGCTGGTGTTTCGGTTTTTTAATTTCGGTTTATTTTTTTGCTGTCTGTCTTTTGTTTTGGTTTTGTTTTTTCCTTTCCTTTCTTTGCGTTTGTTGTTTTGTTTTCGTTTTGTTTTGTTTGTTTGTTTGTTTTCTTTTCGTTTCGTTTTTTGTTTTTGTTTTTCTCTCTCTATGATTCTTTTTGTTTGTTTGTTGTTTTGCTTGGTCTGTCTTGTCTAGATTGTTTGTTCTTTGTGGCCGTGTCTTTGTTCCTGTCACTGCCTATCTGTCAGTCTATCTCTGTCTCTTCTCTTCTTTCTCTCCTTCTCTTCTCTCTCTCTCTCTCCTCTCCTCCTCGATCTCTGTCTCATCTATCTGTTAGTTCTGTCTCTTCTTCTCCCCCTCTCTCTCTCTCTCTCTCTCTCATTCTCATTCCTCCCTCTCTCTCTATCTCTCATTATTTGTCCTCCCTTTCTTATCTTCCTCCTTCTTATTCTCATCCACACCCACGTCAGGAAGAGACAAGTAACAGAGGATTATCGGATTTCTCAATCAAGTCACATTCCTACCAGGATGCTCTTGAACCCCAGCCTCCGCCAGCATCCTTTTAGTCTCAGTGGGAGATGAGGTGGGGGGGGTGGGGGTGAGGGGTGAGGGTGGGGGTGAGGGTGGGGGTGAGGGTGGGGGTGAGGGTGAGGGGGTTTAGGGAGGGGGGATAGGGAAGGAGGGGGAAGATGGAAGTGGGGTTGAGGGTGAGGAGGGTGAGGGGTGAGGGTGGGGGTGAGGGTGAGGGGTGGGTGTGGGGGTGAGGGTGTGGGTGTGGGGGTGAGGTGTGGGGGTTTAGGGAGGGGGATAGGGAAGGGAGGGGGAAGACCTCTGTTTCGTCGAGGGTGAGGGGTGAGGGTGGGGGTGATGGTGATGGTAGGGTGTGATGAGGTGGGGTGGGGTGGGGGTGAGGTGGGTGAGGAGTTTAGGGAGGGGTGATAGGGAAGGAGGGGGAGATGAGGTGGGGGGTGAGGGGTGAGGGGTGATGGTGAGGGATGCAGGGGTGAGGGGCGAGGGT
Source organism: Penaeus vannamei (assembly GCF_042767895.1). Lineage (NCBI taxonomy): Eukaryota > Metazoa > Arthropoda > Malacostraca > Decapoda > Penaeidae > Penaeus > Penaeus vannamei. Next base: position 3,703,225 of record NC_091570.1, on the reverse strand, counting down.
GGGGTGGGGGTGAGGGAGTTTAGGGAGGTGGGGGAAAGGGGAAGGAGGGGAAACCTCTGCTTCGTCGAGGGTGAGGGGGTGAGGAAGTGGGGGTGGGGAGGGTGAGGGGTGAGGGTGAGGGTGAGGAGTGGGGGGATGAGGGTGAGGGGTGAGGATGAGGGTTGAGGGAGTTTAGGGAGG
>NC_091570.1:3658045-3663045 GCF_042767895.1 Penaeus vannamei | reverse complement strand
AATTAATTCTTCCTAGATTAAAAGACAAAAGCCACATCTCAACGAACAGATGACATAGAGATCTGTTGCTTATTTGTTAAATATTCTTTCTAAGAATATGCAAAACCGTTAAGAACATCCAAGTATAGAACCTTAAACGATTAAAACGATTTTTAAACCATCTTTTTGAGGTATTAAATCTCAGATATTTTAGATAATAACGCAAAAGATATAAATTAACAAATTCTTAGAAGAAGAAGAAGAAGAAGAGGAAGAAGGAGAACAACAACAACAACAACAAGAACAAGAAGAAGAACAAAAAGAAAATGAAGGAGGAGGAAGCAGGAGGAAGAAGGAGAAGAAGATGAAGAAGAAGAAGAAGAAGAGGGAAACGAAGAAGAAGAAGAAGAAGAGGGAAAAGAAGAAGGAGAAGAAGAAGAAGAAGGAAAAGAAGAAGAGGAGGAGGAGGAAATAGGAGGAAGAAGGAGAAGAAGAGGAAGAAGAAGAAGAAGACACAAATACACAAATTTAGTGAACAGATAAATCATAACTTATTTCAGATGACGAACAGATAGATAAGTTGTTTAACTAATAGACAAATAGATAAATAAAATAATTTAGAAATGGAGAGATGAATATATCAGTTAAGAAGTAAAAATGCAGTAATTAATAGAATAATTAATTGATAAATAGATGGATATATAACTGAGAGAATAACGACACAGATGAATATCTAACATACAAGCTTAATAAGGAAATAAATGCATAAACATAACCAATAAACATTTTTAAAAAATCAATTATATAAACATGAATCATAAAAAGTATATATAAAAAAATATAAAACTCCAATTTTTAACGATACAGATGAATATCTAACATACGAGTTTAATAAAGAAATAAATGAATTAATAGAGACAACCAATTAGCATAGAATATAAATGATATGATCATAAATCACAAAAAATAAAAATAAAAGAATATAAAACTCCAATTTTTCAATATTGATCAAAATCAAATCAAAGAAATAAAGAAATAAATGTTTTAATAAACATAACCAGTAAACATTTTTTTAAAAGTCAATTATATAAACATGAATCACAAAAAGTATATAAAAAATATAACCAATTTTTCAATATTGATCAAAATCAACTCAAAATAAAGAAATAAATGTATTAATAAACATAACCAATAAACATTAAAAAATAAATTATATGATTATGAATCCCCAAAAGTATATAAAAAGATATAAAACTCCAATTTTTCAATATTGATCAGAATCAAATCAAAGAAATAAAGAAATAAATGTATTAATAAACATAACCAATAAACATTAAAAAATAAATGATATAATTATGAATCACAAAAAATATATAAAAAATATAAAACCAATTTTTCAATATTGATCAAAATCAAATCATAGAAATAAAGACATAAATGTATTAATAAACATAACCAATAAACATTAAAAAAAAAATATATATAATTATGAATCCCCAAAAGTATATAAAAAAAATATAAAACTCCAATTTTTCAATATTGATCAGAATCAAATCAAAGAAATAAAGACATAAATGTTTTAATAAACATAACCAGTAAACATTTTTAAAAAGTCAATTAAATAAACATGAATCTCAAAAAGTATATAAAAAATATAACCAATTTTTCAATAATGATCAGAATCAAATCAAAGAAATAAAGAAATAAATGTATTAATAAACATAACCAATAAACATAAAAAAATAAATTGTATAATTATGAATCCCCAAAAGTATATAAAAAAAATATAAAACTCCAATTTTTCAATATTGATCAGAATCAAATCAAGGAAATAAAGAAATAAATGTATTAATAAACATAACCAATAAACATTAAAAAAATAAATCATATAATTATGAATCACAAAAATGTATAAAAAATATAAAACTTCAATTTTTCAATATTGATCAAAATCAAATCAAAGAAATAAAGAAATAAATGTATTAATAAACATAACCAATAAACATAAAAAAAATATATATAATTATGAATCCCCAAAAGTATATAAAAAAAATATAAAACTCCAATTTTTCAATATTGATCAGAATCAAATCAAGGAAATAAAGAAATAAATGTTTTAATAAACATAACCAATAAACATAAAAAAAAATAAATTATATAATTATGAATCCCCAAAAGTATATAAAAAAATATAAAACTCCAATTTTTCAATATTGATCAGAATCAAATCAAGGAAATAAAGAAATAAATGTATTAATAAACATAACCAGTAAACATTAAAAAAAAGTCAATTAAATAAACATGAATCACAAAAAGTATATAAAAAATATAACCAATTTTTCAATATTGATCAGAATCAAATCAAAGAAATAAAGAAATAAATGTATTAATAAACATAACCAATAAACATTAAAAAATAAATTATATAAACATGAATCCCCAAAAGTATATAAAAAAATTATAAAACTCAAATTTTTCAATATTGATCAAAATCAAAATCTTTTCAACGATTTTTTTTTCTGTTTCAAATCGTTGGTTTTTATCGCACATAAAACAATAGAGTTTATTTCTAATGATCTTGGAATTATAACCGAACATCTTTCCGTTATTTTACCTCTTATAATTTCTATATTTATCTATTTTTCATTTTTTTTTCTTTTCTTAATTTTTTTCTTTTTTTTGTTTTTATTATTTTTCCTTTTTTCTTTTTTTTCTTTCTTTTTTTTGTTTCTTTTCTTTATTTTTTTATTTGTTTTGCATTTTCTTTATTTTTTTATATTCTTTTCTTTTCTTTTTTTATTTTTTCCTTTCTTTTCTTTTTTTCTTTTTCTTTTTTTCTTTTTTTCTTTTTTTTCTTTTGTTTTGCTGTTTTGTTTCGTTCCCTTTCCTTCTTCCTTCTTCTTTCTTCTTTGTCTATTTTTCGTTTACGTCTTTCTTTCTCTTTTTCTATTTGCTTTTCTTTTTTTCCCCTTTGCTTCTCTCCCTCTTCTCATTATTGTTATTATTTTGGTTATTATTATTATTGTGATTATTATTATCATGATCATTATGATTATTATTATTATCATTATTATTATAATAATTATTATTATTATTATCATCATTATTATCCTCATCATTATTATTATTGTCATTGTTATCATTATCAATATCATTATTGTTATTATAATTATTGCTATTATTATCATCATTTTGCTCCACTCTTCCTCTCTTATGTTAATTTTCTTCCCCATTCCCTCCTTATTCCTCTTCTTCTCCCCCGTCTATTCCCTCGTTCCTTTCTCTCTCTCTCTCTCTCTCTCCCTCCCTCCCTCCTCCCTCTCCTTCTCCCTCCCCCTCTCCCTCCCTCCCGAATTCCTCCCTCTCCTTCTCCCTCCCATTCCCTCCCTCCCTCCCTTCCTCTCCCTCTCCCTCCCTCCCTCCCTCCCTCTCCCTCTCTTCTTCTTTCTCCCATCCACACCATTTATCACCTTTCGTTAAGTCCATCCTCTCCCGCCCTTGAACACGAGTGAACATCCTCTCTCGCTCCCTGTTCATGCCGTGTCCTTTCGCATCAAGTTATCTTCTCTTGGTTCGTTATCCTATTATCCTCTTCTTCTTCTTCTTCTTCGTCTTCTTTTTCTTCTTCTTCGTCTTCTTCGTCTTCTTCTTCTTCTTCTTTTTCTTCTTCTTCTTCGTCTTTTTTTTCTTCTTCTTCTTCTTCTTCCTCCTCCTTTGTTTTCTTTCTTATTATTTTCTGTTGTTTCGTTTCTGTGATTTTTTTTTTCTAGTCTTTTGGTTTTTATTTTCTTCTCTTTCTTCTTCTCTATTTTGTTTTTCATTTATTATCGGGATTTCTCTCTTTCTCCTCTGTCTTTCTCTCTTCCTGTTTATTTTTAACTTCATTTTCTCCTTCCTTTGGCTCTTAATTCCTCCCTCTTTTTTTCTTCTCTCTTCCATCTCCCTCTTTACCTCTTCCTCCTCCTCCTTTCCTTTTATTCTCTTTCTTCTCTTCCTCTTCCTCTTTTCCTATTCCTTTTGTTTTCTTCTCTTTCTTCTCTTCCTCCTCCTCTTCCATCTCCTCCTCGCATCCTCCTTCGTCGTCTCCTATTCCTTCTCATTCACCTTCCTTTATTCTTCTTCCTCTCCCTTCCTCTTCCTCTTCCTGTTACTTTTCTTCTTTCTTCCTTCTTGTCTTCTTTCTCTTCCCTTTGTTTCCTTTCCTCCTCTTCCCCATTTATCTGTCTTCTTCCTTCTTTCTCTTTCAGTTTTTTTTTCTCCCTCCCTTTCCTTTTCCTCCTTCTTCTCTTTTTGGTGTTTCTCCCTTCCTTCCTCTTCCTCTTCCTCTTACTCCTACTCCTGCTGTTCCATCCTCTCCTATGACTCTTCCTCTTCTTTTTGCTGTTTCTCCTTCCTTTCCTCTCTCTCTCACCCCCTCCTCCTTTTCTTCCTCTTCCTCTTCCCCCTCCTTCTCCTCGCCTTCCTTTCACCCCCTCCTCCTATTTCTCTTGCCCCTCTTCCTCCTCCTCTTCCTCTCACTCCCTTCTCCTATTCCTCTCCCCCCTCCTCCTCCTTCTCTTTCTCCTCCTCTCGCCCTCACCTCCTCTTCCTCTCACCTCCTCCTCCTCCTATTCCTCTCACCCCCTTCTCCTCTTCCCCCTCCTTTTCCTTCTCTTTCTCTTCCTTCTCTTCTTCTCCTCTCACCCCCTTCACCCTTCCTCGTCCTCCTATTCCTAGTCTCTCTCCTCCTATTCATCTTCCCCCTCCTCCTCCTCCTTCTCTATCTCCTCCTACTCCTCCTCCTCCTCTTCCTCTTATTCCCTCCTCCTCCTCTTCCCCTTCCTCCCCCTATTCCCCCTCCTTCTCCTTCTCTGCTTCTCCCCTCACCCCTTCCTCTTATTCCTCCTCCTTCTATTCCCTTTCCTCCTCCTCTTCCTCTTATTCCCCCTCCTCTTCCTCCTCCTCTTCTTCTCCTCTTCTTCTCCTTCTCCTCCTCTTCTTCTCCTCCTCCTCTCACCCTCCCCCCTCATTCCGGTTTCGAA
>NC_091570.1:3630545-3643045 GCF_042767895.1 Penaeus vannamei | reverse complement strand
GGAGGCAACCGAGAACTAGGAGAAGGATGATGATGATGATTATGATTGATGATAATGATTGATGATTGATGATGATTGATGATAATAATTGATGATAATGATTAATGATGATGATGATTGACGATGATGATGATGATGATGATTATGATTGATGATGATGATTGATGATGATGATGAATGATGATTGATGATGATGATTGATGATGATGATTGATGATGATGATTGATGATGATGATTGGTGATGATGATGATTGATGATGATGATGAATGATGATGATGATGATTGATGATGATGATAATGAATGATGATTGATGATGATGAATGATGATTGATGATGATGAGGATGATTGATGATGATTGATGATTGGTGATGATTGATGATGATGATGATAATTGATAATAATGATTGATGATGATGATTATGATTGATGATAATGATTGATGATTGATGATGATTGATGATAATAATTGATGATAATGATTAATGTTGATGATGATTGATGATGATAAAAAATGATGATAATGATTAATGATGATGATGATGATGATGATTGATGATGATGATGATTGACGATAATGATTGATGATGATGATTGATGATAATGATTGATGATGAATAATGATAATTGTTGATAATGATTAATGACGATGATGATTGATGATGATTGATGATAATGATTGATGATGATGATATTATTACTAACAGAATCATAATGATAACATATACTTTACCGTGATGATAACAGTAAATACACACATAAAAATATTTATAAGACGAGAATCCTAATATGGAAAATGGAAATGCGAATGAGAGAGCAGAAGAATAGAATAAAAAGGATGGAAAGAAAAGCCAGAAAGAAACGGAAAATACATAGGCCAATGAAGAAAATAGATATAAAACAAAAGACTGAAAGATTGATAGATAGAGATAGACAGATAGAGAGAAGGGGAGAGGAGAGGGGAGAGAAAGAGAGAGAGTGATTGAGAGAAAGAGAGAGAGTGATTGAGAGAAAGAGAGAGAGTGATTGAGAGAGAGAGAGAGAGAGAGAGAGAGAGAGAGAGAGAGAGAGAGAGAGAGAGACAGAGAGAGAGTGAGAGAGAGAGAAAAGAGGAGAAAGAAAAAAGAGAGAGAGAGAGAAAAGAGAATGAGAGAAAGAGAGAAAGAAAGGAGAGAGAAAGAAAGAAAAAAGAGAGAGAAAAGAGAGAAAGAGCAAAGAACAAAGAGATAGAGAGCAAAGAGAAAAGAGAGAAAAAGAAAAAAGAGAGAGAAAAAAAAAAAGAGAGAGAGAGAGAGAGAAGCAACTCACCCCCCGCCGTCAGAGCAGCCACGCCCACGGAGAAGGCGGCGTGGGTCTCGAAGGTGCAGTCGTTGTAGCGGCAACTGCTCTGCGAGGCCACGAAGCCGGCGAGCGACACGGCGAGCAGAAGGAGCCCCAAGACGAACAGCTTCACGACCACTTGCTTCGTGCAGTAGCGGTCGTCGCGGTCGTGCCTCTGCGGGGATGGAGGTCGTGGGGGGGGTGTGTACGTAAGCTCATGTACATACATTAGACACACGCTCGCACGCACGTACACACATACATGCAAGCATGCACGCACGTACACACACACACACACACACATATATATCTATATCTATCTATCTATCTATCTATCTATCTATCTATATATATATATTATATATATATATACACGCACACACATATATTTATATGCATATATACGTAGAGGTTGGTGTGTGTTCGAGGTTATCCATTGGAATTTGGACGAATTAAAGAAGAAAAAAAAACATAAATGAAAACTTTCTTTCATTTTGCTTCTAGTAATCTTATATCAACAATCCCTAAAACAGACATAATAAAAAACAAAAGTAAGATGAGATCGAGACACTAACCCCTCCCCCCCCTCCCGTATTTATCTGTTATTTCATTGGACGAATAAGCGATCGGTCCCTGCCTTCGAATTATCACATCCCCCCCCCCTTTCTGCATTTAATTTTGATATTTTATTCCATTTGCAACAGATTCCTTGTCACAATCAGAACTGTCATAATTATTTGCTGTGTCAGTGGGCCGAAAGTGATAAATTAAAATGTCTTGGTTAATAAAATGGCCGTTAACATGGTCATATTTTACGTTAACCAACGTGGGATCTGTCTCCATTACGCAATAACACACACACAGAAACACATATATACACATGCACATATCTATGTATAAAATGTGTATACATACACGCACACACACACACGCACGCGCACCCACACGCACACACACACACACACACGCATGCACACACACACGCACACATACACATATATTAATGCCTATTTCTTCAGTATTTTTCTGAATTTACTTAAGGATCCTCAAACCTTCGACTTCCGGGTTAAAAGAAGAAGAGGAAGAGGAAGAAGAAGAAAGAGAAGACGAAGAAGGAGAAGAGGAAGAGGAAAGAGAAGACGAAGACGAAGAATAAGAAGACCAAGAAGAAAGAGAAGAAGACGAAGAAGAAAGAGAAGACGAAGAAGAAGAAGACGAAGAAGAAAGAGAAGAAGACGAAGAAGGAGGAGGAGAAAAGGAAGAAAGAGAAGATGAAGGAGAAGAAAAAGAAGAAGAAAGTGATTACCAGGTACTGATACAGACCCGGCATGGCAGTAGGGATCCGTCATGAAGGACAGTGGAGGTAGAGAGAAAGGAAGAGGGAAAGAAAGAGAGAGAGAGAGAGCAAAGGAAGATAGAAAGAGAAAGAGAGAGAGAGAGAGAGAGAGAAAGAGAGAGAGAGAGAGAGAGAGAGAGAGAGAGAGAGAGAGAGAGAGAGAGAGAGAGAGAGAGAAGCAAGAGAGAGACAGAGATTCAGAGATTCTCCCATTTAATTTTGAAGCAATTTAGGCAATCTATGTACAGGTATTTCAAATGATTAAAATTCATTCAATTACCACTGACACCAATTTTTTTCTACATTAATGTGCCTTCGCAATAAAAATAGGGTTTGTAACACTGTCTTGCCCTCTGTATGGTTAAATCATCTTTTTAACTAAAAGCACTAAGAGACCTCATGCATAGGCCTACTCAGGGAGGCAGGGCAATAGGGTCACCTATTTCAAAAAGTGACGTCTGTTTCCTTATTTCGAAAATGCTAATGAATTCTTTAAAAACTTCCTGAACCCGGATCGTTTCTGGGTCGCCACCGTAGTATCTAAGTTGGGCTAAAACACACACACCTCTGACAAAGAAATAATAACAATCTGTTAATAATTTTTGGAGTTGTCTTTTTGAACGACTTCCCAACGGACAAACTAACCGACGTTATCGAAAGCATAAAGCGCACTTTTGGCGGGAAGATATTTCATGATTTCTTGAAAAAAAAACTTAAAACGTGTTGTTCATTCATGTTTTTTGACGGAATTTGGCTAACTTGATCTAGTTAAATAACCAAACCGAGCATTTTCAAACTACCTCCAGAGGAAACTTGCCAATCTCATGACGTCACACTCATGACGTCACACTTGTAAACAAACCGCCAACATGGCCGACAGAAATGAGTGCTTTCCATTAAAACTCTCTTATTAATTTACTGATTTTGTCGCTAATAGATAATATTATAAACTACCAAGCTGTAGATATATCAGTGCCGACCAGAAGCATCAACTGGCTCATATTAATAGCTATATCATTCACTAGAAGATAACTTCTAGCTACTTATAATTGTATTACGGACATCCTGGGATGTTGAAAGAGCATTTTTATTTGTCTTGGTTATTTTCATTCTAAACTCTCAGTTAGATAGAGCTCTCTAATAACAGATTTAAACTGTCACTCTTAAATGTGTTGACGTTTTTTCTATTTATTCATAACGTTTTGTGCAATATAATACGTAAAAGACTTTTTTGACATTCTTATTTCCTTTATTTTCATGAAATGCTAAACCTATTCGTTATATTCACTATCATTACTAATGGCAACGAGTCTGTTTCCTTTAACGATTGCTCCGGTCACCCACTACGAAGCAGATTAACGGCCGGTTTGTTAAAATTGTGCATGGCCCGACCCAATGAATTTTCACAAATACAAACATGGATATACGCTGAAATAAATGAATATTTGTCTTTATATCTGATAGATATACATTTAACGATCATTTTGCCCGGTTGATATGCACGTCTGGACTGGTGAATATTCATTTATTTCTTTATTTATGCGTGTCAAGTATACGAATATTCTAACAAACCGGCCGTAAGTATAAATTTTCGATCGGTTTATTAAAATTATTCCAGGCCCGACCTAATAGACTTTCATTAAACAGACATGCACATACACAGAAAATAAATGCATTTCTATCAGTCTAGACATCCATATCTACCGTCCATAGAGAAAAATAAAAGTACATTCATTTGATAGATCGATAGATAAGCCTTTATTTCTGTGTATATAGATGTCTGTTTATACGAATGCTCACTGGGTCGGACCTGGTACAAATGTAAACAAACCGATCAAGTCTCTATGTCGGGTCTGTTAAGGACGAATTTAGCAAGACGAAGCAAGCCAAACCAAACCATAGCTTGCTTGTGTTCCTCGCCAATAACAAGTCAATAATAATGGTCATTATAACCAGTATTTTATTAAATATCGAATCAGGATAGATCTCGACATATTTACGATGTTTGTATGATCACATAGACGTGTGTGTGTGTGTGTGTGTGTGTGTGTGTGTGTGTGTGTGTGTGTGTGTGTGTGTGTGTGAGTGTGTGTGTGCGTGCGTGCGTGCGTGCGTGCGTGCGTGCGTGCGTGCGTGCGTGCGTGCGTGGGTGTGTGTGTGTGTGTGTGTGTGTGTGTGTGTGTGTGTGTGTGTATGTGTGTGTGTGTGTGTGTGTGTGCGCGCGCGTGTGTGTGTGTGAGTGAATGAGTGAGTGAGTGAGTGAGTGAGTGAGTGAGTGAGTAAGGTGTGTATGTGTGCGTGTACGTGCGTGCGTGTGTATGCGTACATACAAATTCAACATATGTATATGTGTAAATCCACGTAAATACTTACTAAGTTAGCCATTGGAATGCTGATGGGTTGTTCCTGCGACATGTTTAACCTGAAACGATAACCACGAATGAAAAAACTTCCACCTTTGCAACGTTCTCTCAATTGCTTATTACAGAAAGTGTCAGTTATCCTAACAGCCGGTTAAAGCGCCCATTTCCGTTAACGCCCATTTTGCTGGTAAGAATACTTTAGTTGTTATATGATGATAATTGTGGGAGAGAACATTCGATCGTTTAAGACAATAATCATTTTATGAAATTCTTGTTCTTGCTGTAGCTGCTGTGTCAGTTTAGGAAATTGATTTACAGAATATTTGGTTCGTGTTCTCTCTTCCTAGTTCATACAGTTAACCACAAAACACTAATAATTTTATACTGATATATATGTTCCTGATTTTTTCCCCCCAAGACTGGAAAAGAATATGCAATAAAAACATTCTAATGTTTATAATTTTGGATTTAAGATTACCTTAAATCTCATAATTTTTCTAATGCTTTTATTTATTATTATTATTTTTTTAGGACCTTAAAATTTTGTTTTATAGGTAAATCAGACGAGGTCATCTTGGACATCACAAGCGGAATATAAAAAATTACAAGAAAGATATGGGGATATCCAATAGTAATATTTATATTATAAATAAGAGGGGGCCAGGTATTGTACCGCCATTAATCCTGTCTCTTTCTTTTTTTCTCTCTTTCTTTTATTTTCTCTCTCGCTCACTTCCTTTCTCTCTCTCTCTCTTTCTTTCTCTTTTATTTGTCTTTCTTTTATTTTCTCTCTCTCTCTTTCTTTCTCTTTTATTTATCTCTTTCTTTTATTTTTTTTCTCTCTCTCACTTCCTTTCTCTCTCCTTCTTTCTCTCTCTCTCTCTCTCTCACTTCCTTTCTCTCTCTCTTTCTTCCTCTCTCTTTCTTTCTTCCTTTCTTTTTCTCTCTCTCACACACATATAGACAAAATCATATTAATCAATCAAAATCCTATTCTAACAATGCATATCATCCTTATTGTTATCGCTTTTATTACAACATTTATTTTTCTCTCTCTCTTTCTTTTCCTTTCTTGCTTTTTTTCTCTCTCTCTTTCTTTCTCTTTCTCTCTTTTATTTTTCTCTACCTCTTTTTCTTTCTCTCTCTCTCTCTTTCTTTCTCTCTCCCACTCTCTCTTTCTTTCTCTCTCCCTCTCTCTCTTTCTCTCTCCCTCTCTCTCTTTCTTTCTCTCTCCCTCTCTCTCTTTCTTTCTCTCTCTCTCTCCCACACACACACACATAGATAAAAGCATATTAAAGATCAATCAAAATCCTACTCAAACGATGCATATAATTCTTATTATTATCGCTTTTATTACAACATTATCTTTATTATTACAAATAGTGACAGGTCCCACTACTTAATTAAGAAATTAACCCAGTTTGCATATTTGTAACTATCCTTATCAGTTCAGTAAATGTTAGTGTAGATTTTAAGTGTGATGTGCCATTTATCTAAAGCGAACAAGAAACAAAAGTATTTGGGGAAATAATAGTAATAATTATTATCTTTGTTTTATTTTTTTATTTGGGGAGATAATACTAATAATCATTATCTTTGTTTTATTTTTTAAATTGGGGAAATAATTGTATTAAGGATTATCTTTACCGTTTTATTTTTTATTTGGGGAAATAATAATAATAATGATTATATTTATTGTTTTATTTTTGTTTGGGGAAATAATAGTAATCATTATCATCTTTATTGTTTTATTTTTTATTTGTGGAATTATAATAATCATTATCTTTGTTTAACTTTTCTCTGAATGGTCATGGCTTGTCTCTTTATGCTCTATACGCGCAATAAATCATAAATAAATAATTATGTCATTTACGTATCTGTATTAATGAATATGCAAGTATCAATGTATTTGTTGACCTCTTCTCAGAACACGCTGTAGCTATTGCACCACGTTAGCGAGGTCAGTTACCATCTGTCACTATTCACTTCAATTTGCAACCTACATAGTGCTCGATATATCATGGAAAAAGTAATTTTCGTATATTTGCAGTGCGAGCTTTAACACTATTGTTATTATCGTTGCAAGTTTTATCGGTATCTCTATTATCGGTGTTCGTAATTATCAGGTTTTAACAGTTACGATTGCGATATATGGTACGACAATACGTCACAAGCAAGCAATGTGTCTGTGGTTGAAGAGACGTATAAGGGAAACACGAATAAATGTTTTTTTTTATGTCAAAGATCTTATTTTTTTAAAAACAAAGGTGAAATATATTCATAACCCTTTTGATTTCGTAGATAATTTGCCAATTGTAAAGGTAGACACACTAGGAATTCATAGAAAGCAAAATATGAGTAGCGTATTGTTTTGTTATGAATTACGTGTCTAACTTTTGTTGTCATTTGCTCTTATTCCTGTTATTTGCTTCCTTCCTACATCAAAACAATCACAATAATAACCACATAGTCAATAACATCTTTTTGCATCAACAACAGAACATTGCAATGGACACTCTAAACTCAACTCCTTGATGTATTTTTGTTTTTCCTGCAGCTGTTGTATCCTCGCCACAACTTTACTTATAATGATCATCACCATCACGATATCAACCACATCACACCCGTAGCATTAATAAACGAAGGACAAGAACATATCAATAACACATCTTACCGACACAAGTTTAGCCAAGCGCTGACTGCTACACTCAAAGCTAAAATATACTGTTCTTCACAAAGTAAAAGTTCTTGTTTAACGTTTCTTTCATATAACACTCAGCTCGGATGTGCTGTAACGATTCCAACAGAGAGAGAGAGACATATTTTTCTATAATTATGCGACCAAGAATTCCAATTTAAGGGGAAAATTCAGGTTTTATGATTCGAAAATGTCGAATTTTTAAAAATCTACATGTGACATCGTGTGGTCCAAGCAGGCTACGCACGCTACGTTGCCAGGTGTACGAGCACCATGGCGGACTTGAGAATCGAGAGATATGACATCCTACGTACACGTCACTCGATTTATACTCTTTACTTATCTTCGTATTCTTTCTGTTTGTTTGTTTTTTGGGGATTTTTTCTTCCGTGATTAAGATATATGGTACGGTACGACAGTTTGGGAGACAGGGAGTATCTGTCGTTGCTTGTGCCCGTCCCCCCACTCTCCCACCCTCTCCCCCCACTCCCTGTTTCGAAGACAGGGAGTAATTCTCGTTGCTTGTGCACCCCCTCCACCCCCACTCCCTGTTTCGAAGACAGGGAGTATCTGTCGTTGCTTGTGCACCCCCCACCCCCATACCCACACCCTTCCCCCCACTCCTTGTTTCCGAGACAGGGAGTAATTCTCGTTGCTTGTGCACCCCCCCCACCCACAACCCCCACCCTCTCCCCCACTCCCTGTTTCGGAGACAGGGATCATCTCTCTTTGCTTGTGCACCCCCCCCCACTCTCCCACCCCACCCTCTCCCCCCGCCCCCTGTTTCGGAGACAGGGGTATCTGTCGTTGCTTGTGACTCCCCACCCCACCCCCACCCCCACCCTTCCCCCCACTCCCTGTTTCGAAGACAGGGAGTATCTGTCGTTCCTTGTGACTCCCCACCCCACCCCCACCCCCACCCTTCCCCCCACTCCCTGTTTCGAAGACAGGGAGTAATTCTCGTTGCTTGTGCACCCCCCACCCACCCTCTCCCCCTCTCCCTGTTTCGTTCTTCCTGCCCTCGCCCCCCCCCCTCTACCCCCCTATCCCCCCACTCTCTGCTTCGGAGACAACTCTCGATCCTTAATCAAATAACAGTCGTATAAACAGACATCTATATACACAGAAACAAATGCATATCTATCGATCTATCAAATATGAATTTATTTTTCTATCCGTAAGGTAGATATGCACGCTTAGACTGATAGATATGCATTTTATTTCTGTGTATGTGCGTGTCCGTGTAACGAACATCAATTAGGTCGGGTCTGGCACAATTTGAACATACCGGCCGTATAACTGGTATAACCTGAAACCCTTCCATCCACAATTCCACCAAACAATCACACCAAACAATCACTTACCACAAAGAAAGCCGTATAACTGAAATAACCTGAAACATTCCATCCACAATTCTACCAAACAATCACAAACAATCAAACAATGGTACACTATCACATACCACAAAGAAACACCGAGTTTTGCTTGTCCAGAGAGACCTGTGCCAACAACATCAAAGAAAACAAAAAGACAATAGACAGACACAGTCACACGACACACCGGAAAATTGGGCTGCCCTTCGACCCTTCAAAAAGACATTTGTCAATAACACATAGAAAGTCGAACGCAAAACACAACTATGTCTCACAAACAATTGAAAAAACGCCTCTAGACACTTCTAGACCCCATTTTTTAAATGTTATCATTTTCTGTTCATTAATATATATATATATTTTTTTATTAAATAACCATATTAAGATTTGTATGTCCATTCTGTGTACTGTTTTTTTTTTTTTCTTTTTCTTTTTTTTAATCTAGACGCTAAAATCATCATACATAGCGACTTTTATTTCTGGTTAGGAATCTCTAAATGTATTTTCATTTATTTCATGAATTTATTTACGCATTCTTGAAATTCTCAAGATGTTTACGAAAACTTCTTTGATCAACATAAATGAAGATATGATAGTCCTAAGATTAACAAGTCTCGGATTTTGCTTTTTCTATTTCTTAGCCACATGTGGATATTCACCTTCTTGGGTATGTTGTGGATATTCGCCTTGGGTATGTTGCGGATATACCCCCGGTTGAGCATGCTGCGGGGATACGTCTGGCTGGGTATGTTGTGGATCTACCCCTGGTTGAGGATGCTGTGGGTATACATCTGGCCGGGTATGCTGTGGATATACCCCCGGTTGAGGATGCTGTGGGGATACACCTGGCTGAGTATGTTGCGGATCTACCCCAGGTTGAGGATGCTGCGGGGATACATCTGGCTGGGTATGTTGTGGATATACCCCCGGTTGAGGATGCTGTGGATATACATCTGGCTGGGTATGTTGTGGATATACCCCCGGTTGAGCATGCTGTGGGGATACATCTGGCCGAGTATGTTGTGGATATACCCCTGGTTGAGGATGCTGTGGGGATACTTCTTGCCGAGTATGTTGTGGATATACCCCCGGTTGAGAATGCTGTGGGGATACATCTACCCGAGTATGTTGCGGATCTACCCCAGGTTGAGAATGCTGTGGGGATACTTCTGGCCGAGTATGCTGTGGATATACCCCTGGTTGAGTATGTTGTAGGCCTAACTGACGTGGATATGCTTCCTGTTCTCGTGTCGAATCTATGTTCAGGGACGATTTGTTCTGTTTGGAGACGAGACACAAGAACACGCTCCCCGTTACTAGAAACATCACTGTAAAAGGAATGTTATTTGTTATTAATGGCTGTTATGGGATTGAAGAACATAAGGTCAGTTATTTGTTATTTGTTATTGATGGTTGTTATGGGATTGAAGAACATAAGATCAGATATTGGTTGTTATGGGATTGAACATAAGATGTTACTTGTTATTGGTGGTTGTTATGGGATTGAACATAAGTTATTTGTTATTGATGGTTGTTATGGGATTGAACATAAGTTATTTGTTATTGATGGTTGTTATGGGATTGAACATAAGGTCAGTTATTTGTTATTAATGGTTGTTATGGGATTGGACATAAAATCAGTTACTTGTTATTAATGGTTGTTATGGGATTGAACATAAGTTATTTGTTATTGATGGTTGTTATGGGATTGAACATAAGATCAGTTATTTGTTATTAATGGTTGTTATGGGATTGAACATAAGGTCAGTTATTTGTTATTGATGGTTGTTATGGGATTGAACATAAGGTCAGTTATTTGTTATTTATGGTTGTTATGGGAATGAACATAAGATCAGTTATTTGTTATTGATGGTTGTTAAGGGAATGAACATAAGATCAGTTATTTGTTATTGATGGTTGTTATGGGACTGAACATAAGATCAGTTATTTGTTATTGATGGTTGTTATGGGATTGAACATAAGTTATTTGTTATTGATGGTTGTTATGGGACTGAACATAAGATCAGTTATTTGTTATTGATGGTTGTTATGGGATTGAACATAAGATGTTATTTGTTATTGATGGTTGTTCTGGGATTGAACATAAGATCAGTTATTTGTTATTGATTTTTGTTATGGGATTGAACATAAGTTATTTGTTATTGATGGTTGTTATGGGATTGAACATAAGTTATTTGTTATTGATGGTTGTTATGGGATTGAACATAAGTTATTTGTTATTGATGGTTGTTATGGGATTGAACATAAGTTATTTGTTATTGATGGTTGTTATGGGATTGAACATAAGTTATTTGTTATTGATGGTTGTTATGGGATTGAACATAAGGTCAGTTATTTGTTATTGATGGTTGTTATGGGACTGAACATAAGTTATTTGTTATTGATGGTTGTTGTGGGATTGAAAAACATAAGATCAGTTATTGGTTGTTATGGGATTGAACATAAGATGTTATTTGTTATTGATGGTTGTTATGGGATTGAACATAAGTTATTTGTTATTGATGGTTGTTATGAGATGGAACATAAGATCAGTTATTTGTTATTGATGGTTGTTATGGGATTGAACATAAGAACAGTTATTTGTTATTGATGGTTGTTATGGGATTGAACAAAAGGAATGTTATTTGTTATTGATGGTTGTTATGGGATTGAAGAACATAAGATCAGTTATTGGTTGTTATTGGGTGAACATAAGATCAGTTATTTGTTATTGATGGTTGTTATGGGATTGAACATAAGATCAGTTATTTGTTATTGATGGTTGTTATGGGATTGAACATAAGATCAGTTATTTGTTATTGATGGTTGTTATGGGATTGAACATAAGATCAGTTATTTGTTATTGATTTTTGTTATGGGATTGAACATAAGTTATTTGTTATTGATGGTTGTTATGGGATTGAACATAAGTTATTTGTTATTGATGGTTGTTATGGGATTGAACATAAGTTATTTGTTATTGATGGTTGTTATGGGATTGAACATAAGATCAGTTATTTGTTATTGATGGTTGTTATGGGATTGAACATAAGTTATTTGTTATTGATGGTTGTTATGGGATTGAACATAAGTTATTTGTTATTGATGGTTGTTATGGGATTGAATAAAAGGTCAGTTATTTGTTATTGATGGTTGTTATGGGATTGAACATAAGTTATTTGTTATTGATGGTTGTTATGGGATTGAACATAAGTTATTTGTTATTGATGGTTGTTATGTGATTGAACATGAAGGGATTTGTTATTGATGGTTGTTATGGGATTGAACATAAGATGTTACTTGTTATTGGTGGTTGTTATGGGATTGAACATAAGATCAGTTATTTGTTATTGATGGTTGTTATGGGATTGAACATAAGTTATTTGTTATTGATGGTTGTTATGGGACT